>NC_133620.1:465575480-465717980 GCF_048593235.1 Sminthopsis crassicaudata | reverse complement strand
GGTCGACCAGGCCGTGGGCCAAGTGCGGGGGCTCAGAGAAAAGGAGCAGGCCGAGCGCAGGAGGCAGGGCCGGCTCGGGGCCAGCCGTGGATGGTTACGTGGAAAGCAGCAGCAAAGGGAAGGCGCTGGGCACCCAGCAGACTGCGAGAGGGGCTCTGGGGCCTTGCACAGGTCATGGTCCCCGTCTGAGCCGGTGGGCCTGGAGCAGGGGCACCGGAAACACCAGGCAGCCAGTCGTTGTGGCTGAGGAGCAATTAAGGGGATTATAATTCTCATTGTCATTGTCCTAGTTATGATTGCCATGGAGAAAGATTACTGAGAACGTGGAGATTATATGAAAGTGTCTTCCTTCATTTCAGCCAGCCAGAGTGGGTAGATAGGGAATGGAGCTCCCCTCCCCTCCCTTCTCCCTCCCTCCTTTCTTTCTTCCCCTCTTCTCCCTTCTCCTCTTCCCTCCCTTCCCTCTCTCTTGCCCTCCTTTTCCCCTCCCCTCCATTCTCCCCTCCTCTATCTCTCTCCCCCTCCCCACACGCATCAGTCACCCAGAATCGTCTCTCTAGGGTCCTCCATGCCGCACCCCCATCCTGGCCCTCCTGCCACAGAGCCCCTGTGAGTGCTCTTCCTGCTTCCCCCTCCCCCTTGCAGGGCCACGTCCCTCTTTTTGCCAGAAATCCGCGGCGGTTCCCTGCATCTCTCCCATCGATGACCGTTCGAGGGCTTGCTTCCTCGTTGTCTTGCTGGCGGTGGCCTGTGTGTAGTAAAGACTTAGCAAATATTTGTTGACTGGGATAGAACCCGATGAGATGAACTCCCAGTTGAAGGAAATCCATTTGCTCCGCTCAGTTGGCGTGAGTGGCGTCTGGGAGGAGCGGAGTGGCGCCGACCGGGAGCGGACAGTGGCGGGTTTGTCTCCGATTAAAGTGTGACCTCGGCCAGCCGTCGGCCGTCATTTCAGGGGGTCTCGGTTTCCTCACCTGTTCAGAAACACAACAGAGGGGCTGCAGAGGCGCTCTTGTTCCCAGATCCCAGCTGTCCTCGGCCGTTCAGTAGCTTGGGAGGACCCGCAGTGACGTGGGCCCTTTGCTGGCTCGGACAGCGATGGCTGCTCCATCTCAGGGCGCCCAGGGAGCCTCCTCTGAACGCTTCCCCAACGGCGAGCTCCCGCTCTGGGCACGTTTGAGAATCACAGAACTACATTCCTTTAGTTTATAGGACTTAGGCTTTTCCCCCATTCCAATTATGCTTATTTAGGGAGCTCGAGCGCTTGTAATGGCTTGAGATTGACAAGAAAACTGGGCCCGTAAGAATCCTGGGTGCTTTGTGCAGTGTGAAGGCACTTCCCACCGCAGTCACCTTCGTTTTACAAACCTTGCTGCAGCTTTTCAACTTTTAACCCTTGCCACCGGGCGCCCGCGTGGTTAAAAGCAGCGCCAGGCCTTCCGGGACCCCTTCCCCCACTCTCCGGCTTTTACCGGGTCTGGGACAGACTCACGGATGACAAACGCTTCAGCTCCTGAAACAAATTAATGACTTTCTCCTGGATCCAAATGCCATTTAGTTAAACAGATAAATTCTTTTCAGAAGTGAGTCTCCCATGGGGAGGAAGGTAATTGTTTTTGCCAAACCGAAATCTCACTTTATCCGGCTATTAGGTTTCTAAGCTACCTCGCTCGCATTTGTTTCAGGCCTTTGTGTGTGTTGAAGGATCCTGCCTTGTGTTGGAGGGCTCTTAAAACATTCCCCTTGAAAATCCAGGGAGCCAAAAGTGCAATCCCATCGGCTGAATGGATTTTCCACGTTTGGGGTTCGGCCGAAAGGACCGGATGTTCGCTGGGCTCCCCGCCTATGAGGAGTCGGATGCGAGGGGCAGAGGCTGTCCCGGGACAAAGCGTGCTCGGCGCACTGAGGAGGGTGGGGGAGCGATGTCCGGGAGAGTCCCCCAGAGCTTTTTGTTTGTTTGTTTGTAACAGGGAAGCGAGTTGATGAGGGCTTTACCAAAGGAAAATCAATCTGGCATCAAGAATACAGACTTGTGAGGGCAAGAACAGCTCCAAGACTTTTGCTTTTGCCTTTTAGGTTCAATGAGGATGACAGCAATGGTAATAGAAAGGAAGCTGAGGGACTTGACAGGGGGAGAATCCAAAGATTAATTGAATTGGGATGGGAGGGCTTAGAAGTAAATAATTAAATGTGAGCTCAGGAAGTTTTGAGCCTGAATGACTGGGAGGGAGATATTGAGAAGGTCTGAGTGATTTGCCTAAAGTCACACTTGAGAAGCAGGTGGCCCAGCTGGGAAACAACTGGCCGGCGTCAAACACTGTGAACTTGGTCTCTTCCAACTCAGTGAGTATGTGGTAGATCCTCCCAGAGCTGAGGCTCTTGGATACCAACATAGAATAAAGATGCATATATAAAGAGAAGACAGAGAGAGAAGGAAGAAAGGGAGGGAGGGAGGGAGAAAGGAAAGGGAAGGAAGGAAGGAAGGAAGGAAGGAAGGAAGGAAGGAAGGAAGGAAGGAAGGAAGGAAGGAAGGAAGGAAGGAAGGAAGGAAGGAAGGAAGGAAGGAAGGAAGGAAGGAAGGAAGGAAAAAGAAAGACAGAGAAAGGAAGGAAGGAGAAAAAGAAAGAGAAAGAGAGAGAAAGGAAGGAAGAAAAGAAAGAAAGAAAGAGGAGGAGGGAGGAAGGGAGAAGAAGGAAAGAGAGAGGAAAAGAGAAAGAAGGGAGCAGGAAAGAAAAAGAAACAGCTCTCTGGAAGGAAAGAGAGGAAGAGCTAGAAAGGACGAGAGAGAGAGATGGGGAAAGAAGAGAAGGAGACAGAGAGGAAAAGAGGAAGAGGGGAGAAGGAGAGAGACAGAGAGATGGGGAGAGAAGAGAGACAGGAAGAGAGGAGAAGGAATGGCAGAGAGGAAGAGAGATGGAGAGAGAGGAATAACTGTTACACTGCTGTTGACTTTCTTTATAGGCTTTGTCTGTTTTATTTAATGCTTGTAAAAACCTGATTATGAGGTGTCCGTCAGTTTCACCGGCTGGCCCAATGGGACCAGGACCCCAAAAAGCTTCATGCTTCCCCCCTAGAGGCATCTCGTTTGGATCCCAGGAGATCTCTCCTCTCTGGTATTGAGATTATTGACTTCAGACTTGTATCTAAAAGGATTTGATGATCCCGACAACATGTCCTTTCTGTGTTCCCCTCCGCCTCCAAGATGGACTTTGTGCTAACAAATCAGCAATCTGCCTCAGAGGAAGGGGCAGATTTCCACGAACCACGGTTGAGGATCACAGAGCACGGTGTCAAAGTCAATACCCGGCTTTTAAGATGAATATATTTTCGGCCCTATCGACCTTGACCGTGTAGAAAGATTATGTGTTCAGCCGGCGCAGGCTCTGCCGTGATCTGTGTGGGCCCGCTGGAAAGAACCCCCCATTCCGGGCCAGGCTAGAATTAGCTGCCGCCTTGGAGTCAGAGCCGAGGTGAATAGATCGGCGGAGGCTGTTTTGTCAGCTCATAAAAAGGTGAGAGAATGAAATTTTGATAATAAATAGTTGGGCTGAGCAAACAGTCGCTGCGGTTATTATGGACTTTTGAAAAGAAGTGAATTTCTACTAATGCTGAATGTCAGCCGCTGATGGAGTAGTCGAGCTCTGAAAATGAAAAGAACGCGGCGTTGGGAAGACTCTTTGGAATACTGTTGACATTTGCTCTGAAGAAGTACATACAATTTAATTCATTACTGCACTTTTAAGATAACATTTATAGTTGTGGTATTAACCTCTGTGTGTTTTATTTCGATATTGAGGGTAATTTTATGGAAGGATTAGGTTTTTTTTTTTGCTTTTTTATTTGGTGAAAGGGGAAGGGGGGAGGATTAGGAAATCTTCATGGAGAAAATGTTCTGATATGACCAGCGACGGCATTAAAATACTTTTTTTTTTTTTTTTTAAAGAAGTGCTGTTGTCTAATTAGCTCTGTCGTAAACCACAGATGTGGAGCTGAAAGGTATCTTAGAGTCTGTCGAGCCTGCCCCCTTCTTCTTACAAATGGGGAAACTGAGGCTGAGAGCGATTAGATGACTTGTGTTATTATATAATATCATCTTGTTCTTGGCTCTTTCTATGAGGTAGAACTAGGAGGATCCTGCAATAAAGCCGCTGTTCTACAATCTTCCACATTTGATGTTCTATTAAGAGATGGATTAAGGGACTACTTTATTATTTTTTGCAATTGAAGTGTGAGGATGGATCATCGGAGTGTTGTTAGTCTAATTGTTTGGTGGGTCGTGCGATTGCGTTGGTTCGGGGATCTCCCAATGAAGAAACTCCTTCCATCAGTGCAGGTGCGCCCTTTTCTACACCCCATGGTCCCTGGGCCATCTATTTGTTGATTGATTTAAAAAAAAATCACCCTCCCTTTGGTGTGGATGTAAAAAGTCTAAGATCTGGACCAGAAGGCCTGAGTTCGAGCCTAGACTTTGCTACTCAATAGGTGGGCCAGGACTCCTGGACAGCGTCCCAAAGGCTCAGGTTCCTGGTCCAGAAAATGGGGATGTTATGGGCCACGGTATCATGGCTGGGTGTATTGCTTAGATGTTGCGAGGGAGGCGCCGTGGAGCGTGGACAGAATCCTGGGTTTGGACTCTGGTGCCCTGAGTTCGGATCCTGGCTCTCCCTGGGGCAAGTCGCTTCTCCCTGCTTCTCAATTTCTTCCTGTGTACAAGGGGGAGCTGGACCAGATGCTGCTAAGATCCCTGCTAGGGTCTCGGCCCTTGATTTCCTCATCTGAAAAATGGGGGAAGGAGACAGTGGGAACCTCTGAGGCTCCTCCCCTCCGTGTCCATGGTCCCTAAATGCATAAAGCGCCGCCTGCTCCCCCCATCCCTCAGGACAGGTATTGCAGCGATGCTGACAGTGGTTTGCAGGATTGGCGTAGGAAGGTGTGGACAGACTCGAAAACAATGTTCCAAAGCGCTTTGCCAGTCCCGCTGACTCCCTTCCACGGGTGCTTCTAGAAGGGAGACCGTAAGTCTCTGTAGACCCTGCCGTCACCTACGTTAAGGACCTCCGCCGGAGGACAGGGCAGAGCGAAGACTTCATTTTGGCTGGACGTTCAGGTTTGTCTGGCCAGGACCACGTGGGCTCAGAGCGCGCCTCCAGGACGCTTCTCAGGCGCTTGGTGACGGGAAACTGGGCAGAAGACGGGAAAGTGATATTGCAGATTACTGGAACTGCGGGCCGGTGGTTGCATCCAACTCGAGATGTGGCTCCCAGGCTGAGGTAAACCTTGGGAGGGGGCTTGTGTCAGACAGAGCGCTGGGGGTCTTGTTCTTTATGGGCAGTAGTCCGGGGAGAATTTTTAGTTTGCCAATGCATCCATGCCCACAGGTCACCTGTGCTCTGGGTGCAGAACGGCAGGGTTGAAGGGAATCGCCTGCTGGCAAACATTTTACAGATAAGGAAACCGAGACCCAGACGGATTAAGCCTTGGCCAAGCTGGCAGCCTCCCTGGGGGCAGAATTGGGCCGAGAATGGCGGTCTTCTGGCTCCCTGATCCAGTTCCCGGTCCCCTCGTGGCTATTTTCAAAATGGCAAGCACATTGTGGCTCCTTTCTGCTGTCGGTGTCGCCCTTTGCTCTCCTGCGTTTTTTCTGTCTAAGTTTTTGATAGAAGAGGGAGCCTTCCATTCTTTTACACAAATGTTTGTGCTCTGTCCGACCCTCGAAGGTGGGGAGGGTACATCAGAGGACCGTGACTGGCTCGCTGGCGAGATGCTGGTTTGCTGACCTGGGGGTCCCGCCCTTTCCTTCTTGCTCTGAGACTCGGCTGGGGAAGGCGGAGAGGGTGAGGGACACCGGAGATGGGCAGTGTAGCTGCTCTGAAAACCAATTGCACCAACGAAAAGGAGAAGTATTTTCGTAGATGACTTCTATTCCCATTTTCACTAAAAGATCATCAGCGAGGGGGACAACTTAATCCCCCCCCCACCCCGTCCCTTGCTCGGGCCCAGTTCCTTTCTACTCCCCAGCCTCGGCCTGTAAGGGGAAGGAGCCCGCGTTAGCCACTGCTTTGCCAATGCCCTTCCTGACGGTGGCGCTCAGCATGGAGCCCTGACCGGCAGGGGCAGCGGGGGGTCCGGCCCCTCCACGGGGCCTTTCCTCATGGCCCCCGGTCATCCACATCTCTGGTTCAGCTCCCCACTGTCCGAGGCACTTTCCTGGTTGGCTCGAGAGATGCTTCCGCTCCCGGCCTCGCTTTCACCACCTTGGCGCCCGCTGCCAGGCTCTCCTGTCTCTGCTTGATGGCTCATCCCCCGGGGGCAAGGCCTGTGCCCTCTCTGTTCTGCTCCCTCATCCCGTAGCACCTCGCTCCCTGCCAGGAACCTCGTGGGTGCCCAGTAAATTTTAATTGAGTGATTTATTGGATGAAATCATTAGCAGTGCTGCAGTTGACGGACTTGTCTCGGCAGCAGCTTCCATTCCCCAAAGCGCTGTCACAGGGTGGTGCCCTTCAGCTTGACAAAGGTGGATTCCGGCCGGACACGCCATGGCGGCAGTCGCGGGGGCTCCTGACACGTGGCGGACGCGGGCTGGGAGCTGGGCCCCCCCACCCGCCGCTGCCTCCTCGTCATCGTCAGTCCATCCCGAGGGCAGCACAGGGGCCGGATTCCCTGGACAGGCCGGCCAGCGGTGTCCAGCGGGAGGACCGGGCTCTGGGCTGAGCCTTTACAAATGTGCTCTCCTTGGAGCCCCATGATAACCCCGGGGAGGAGGGCCCCCCTTCTGACAGGTGGAGAAACTGAGGGAGCTGGAGCCTGCCCAGGACCCTCCGGCCCACACGTGTCCGGCCTTCCCGACCGCAGGCCCAGAGTCTGGGCAGGGCTGGGCACAGGCCATGAAAGGCTGTCGGGCACGGCCATCAGTCTCTGAGGCTGCCCGGGCACCCCCCATCCCGGCACCTCCCCTGTGAGGGCCTGGGCCAGCCGCCGCCTCTCTGCTCCTGCCCCTCGTCTCATGGACACACATCTCCGGCGCGCGGCCCTTGCAGATCCAGGAATGATACCAGGGGGACGAGGGAGCCTTTGTTCTCCCCCCGCTCTGACACACTCCGGGCCTTTGGGCTCTTTAAACTTTACTTGGCGAGGACGCGCAGCTCCTTCCCGAGGCCCGAGTCGCGCCAATGCTGTGGGGAGCAGGGGGTGGAAGGGGGGCCTTCAGGAGAACGAACCCGGGCTTGGAGCAGCGGGGATCGTCGGGCAGACGGACAGCCGGGCGCCGGGCGGGCTGCTGGGGGCCGGAGCTGAGGGCGCGAATCGGTCACTCCACAAGCATTTATTAAGCGCTGACTGTGCACTGTTACACGCACCCAGCAGAGGCTACACAGCAAGAGTAAAGTGGCCCCTGAGCCAGGGAGCACTCCCGCCATCCTTCGTGCCGGCTCAGACCCCGCAGACCTTCCCTGCACGGGCGCCAGCCGGGGGGCTGATGAACCAGGCCATTTCAGAGGACGGGGGAGCACTTTTCCCAGGGTTCTCTCCGTGACCCAGAATGAGGGTGTTTCACTGTGGTTTGGGCTTGTCTCATTCACTTTAACTGGGCGGGGTCTCTCTTTTGCCTGTCCTTCCCCACCCTTCTCTGTTTGTATGTCTCAGTCTATCTCTGTTTCTCTCCCCCCTCCCCCCCTCTGTCTCTCTCTATCTCCCTCTCCTCTCTCTCTTTGTCTCTGTCTCTCTTTCTTTTTCTCTCTCCCTCCCTCTCTTCATTCTGTTTCTCTGTCTCTCTCTGTCTCTTTCTCTCCTTCTGTCCCCTTCTCTGTCTCTCTCTGTTTGGGAGTGTCTGCCCCCCCCCCCCTTGGTACCTGCCCAGGTACTAGAGAGGACCTGGGAACAGTGACCCACGTCTAAGTCAGGTGAGGGTCTTTGCTGAGTGGGAGTCCCAGCGCAGCCTCGGTCTGATCACCGCCTAAGGTGTAAGCGTGGCTGTGGCGAAGGGCCCCCCACCCCGCAGCTCTGACTGCCGCCTCGGATTGAATCCAGGCTTTGGGGGGGCCGCCTTGCCCTTGGGGGCTCCGGCCTGCCGCCCCTGGACTTGGCTCCCGAGGCCTCGTGTCACTGAGCGCTTTTCCTCTTCTCTCCCTTCTCCCCAGGGCCGACGAAATTGAAATGATCATGACCGACCTTGAAAGAGCAAACCAGGTAAGATTTGGAATGGGCTCGGGAAGGAGATGGGGGGGGGGCGTCATTCTGGCTCCCAGGAGGGAGTCTTACCCTCAAAGGGTCGCCTTCTTCCTGTCAGACGGTCTTTCTTTCTTGGAATCCAGAGCGAGATTTAAAGCCCACAGGCTGGTGGGGGCCACAGTGGCTCCCGTGCGGGATTCATTGTTGCCTCCTGCAGTGAGGGGCAAGTCCGGCCCTTGGAGTCCTGGCTGAGTTACCTGGAGGACGGAGCTAGGCCCCAGCCCCCGCCCAGCTCTGAAAGGCCAGAGGAAGTAGCGGCCACCAGGTGGCGGGCCCAACCTCTGTCCATTCCTGGGGCCTGTCCTTGGAGCCAAATGGCCCCGAACCGGCCCTTGGCCGTCGGCGCCGAGGGCATCAAGTCAGTGAGCCGGATTTAAGCTACAGGTTCTAAGAACCAGTATCAGGGAGGAGCTGTGTGGCCCTGGGCCTCCAGAGAGAGCCCCGTGTGTGTCTGTGTGTACGTGGGTGTGTTAACATACATATAATAAAACATTCATAATATAGTTAACAAGAGATTTTTTGAAAAATAAGCTCGTGGACCCCAGACTTTATATCCTCTTGCTGATGGGGGATCGAGTCGGAGCTAGGAAGGACCCAAACCCTACTCGGTTAAGAGTGTTGAAGAGCCCGGGCCGGTGGTCCTCGGCCTCTGCTTAGACGCCTGCTCCGTGGGGATGCACTCCACCTCCCTCCAGGTCCGGCTGCCGGGGGTTTCTCCCCTCGAGGGCCAGGCGACGGCCGGCCAGCCTCAGCCGAGTACCGAGATCCTCACAAGCTTCCCTTGAAGGCTTCCACCCAGGCTTGGCTTTCCCTCTGCCACGAAGGCAGTTATTTAAGAATGAAAATTGGCCCAACTCTTTGTTTTGCTCTTTTTGCGGTAAGAGGAGCCCAGGGCTGTGATGAGCGTGTTTGCCCATGAAAGCTCCGTTCAGGTGTCCCATGGGCTGCGGCACCTCTCCGCCCAGTTTTACAGCTGGGTGGCCTCCATCACAGAGAGGGTGGAGGCTCTGCCCAGACTTGCATCAACCTGGCGCTGCCCGAATCCGTCCCTGAGCTCCCAGATCACCGCTCCGTGTGCCCCTCAGTGGGCCCTCGCTTGCCACGGGCAGAGGGAGTAAGGAAGCCAGTGACTTAGGCTAACAGAACCTCCCCCCGCGACCACTCGGCGCACAGTGTGACCTTAAAGACACCGAGGGCCAGGGAAATAAGAGAGTAAATAGAATTCACGTGAATAAGAAATCAAATGGAATCCACGTATTAGGAGACTCATTATTTGCTTGATTTTTGTTTGTTGAGAAATGGAAGGGGAAACTGACCAGGAGGACCTCGGGGGTAAGACTTTGGCTAGGTAGAAGCCCGTAACTGGCACCGAAAAGAGTGCTTAATAATTGCTCATTCACCATTTATTTCCCACCAGTAATGGTTTTCAAGGCTTTCGCTATGTGATAGGAGAAAAATCTTTTTATGTTTCCCTTTCTTTCAAGAATAACAATATGTACTTTAATACAGCGATCTAGATCTTCTAGATAGAAATCCTCGGGACATGGGCTGAGTGCTCTGAAATTGTGTTTGTCCTGGTTTCCACAATTGATCCACTAGGAATCCATCAGGAGGCGCCTACTGTGTGCCAAGCCTGGGGCAAAGTACTGGGGACGCCATCGGGAGAACTAATGACCCCGTTTTCAGGAAGCTCGTCTTCCCTCCCGTGAGGGCGGCCGTTTAATTTCTGGCCTCTCTCCATTCCTTTGGTGCTTGGTGCTTTTAAAGGGCCAGAGGCTGGGCCCTCGGCACTCCGCGGCTCCCTTGGGGCAGGGTCTCTTAACCTGGGCTCTGTGGACTTGTGTTTTTGGCATTCCGATCACTCTGGCAGCACGCTGGCTTTCCTTTGTGATGTCTGTGTTTGATGCATTTAACCCTGATTCTGAGAAGGGACCCACAGACGTCACCGGATTGCACGGGGCCCATGACATAATGGAGAAAGTGCCCTGAATAGAGCGGGGGCAGGAGCCGGGGTCGTTTTGTCATTGTAGCCACAGCCGCAGCTCCTGACACGCACGCCGGGATCAGTATTTGCTGAATTAATTTAAATGTTTGAAAAAGAAGCCTTTTAGCTTGGTGGGCGAGAGTTCTAGCAGTCGAATTATAGGGTCAAGTGACATATGGGATTTTGTAATGCCGGATCAGCTTTGCAGCCTGTTTTGATGACTCCTCGGAATAAGCTGGCATGGGATTGACCATTTTGTGTACAGCGGGGCCACCGCCCCGGGCACCGTGCCACGCTTTGCCCCCAAGCGTGTTCCGGAAGGTAACCGAGTCATGTGAAGTCACTGCGGCCTTCCCAGAGGACGGCCCCACCGACAGGGAGTTTACAAGTAATGTCAGGGAGCACACTGGCTGATCTGAAATGACATTGCTCATCATGTGAAGACTTGAGGAAGGAATTTATAAGGCCTGCAAAAGTCCTGACTAGTCTAAAGGACGATTGAGGGGGAGAAGACCCAGGGGACCGTAGAGACATGACAGAAGCGCATCTGGGATGCCATTTGAAGGGTCCGTTGCCATGGCACCGAAGCTTTGGGCCACTCTCTCGTTTCCGAGACCGATGTGGCACAAGCCGCTCTTTGTGCCGAGGCCCCAGAGAGCATGGTGGCTGTGACTGAGGGGGCCCCAGCGAGAGAGAGCAGGAAGCGAGCCCATGCAGGCGTCTGTCCGCGTGCTCGCACCAAGCTCTCCATCAGAGATTCCCCAGGAGGAACAATTTACTGGTTCCTTGGCATATCGCGTTATTTTTGCACGAGACACGCCGTCAGGACGTCCTTCCGAGAGCCGTAGCTGCGTTTTACCACCGATGGAACAACAGAGGGCTTGTCAGCAGTCAATTAAGTGCGCGTCTCACTTACACCTGTTTGGAAAAGCAGAGTTCTTGCTTTAATACCCTCTCTTTTAATTGGGAGCAATAAAGATTCCGAACTTTCAAGTCAGTGAGATAAAGAAAAGACAACTTTGCACTTTAAAAATCACATCAAGTCCTGCCTTGGGACTCGAGAAGCTCATTAATCTCAGAAGCTGCTCTTGGCCTCTGCCCAGGGCTCTGAGCCCCGATCCCTACCTTGTGGGGGCCCCAGCCCTCCCCTGAAAACTCTCCGAGTGGTGTCCCCGGCCAAGGAGGCCCCGAGAGAGCACAGCGAGGGCCCGGGAGAAGGAAGGCCTCCGAGCTCGTCAGGTTGTTAGCCTCCTGGACATCAGGATTCCCTCAAAGGATGAGTGTGGAGACCTTACTTCAGAGGAAGCAAAGCTGGCCCAGGGGGCGCAGACTGGCCCCTCATCTTTATCCCCACCTTACCGATGGCCTAGGCCCATCTAGCTGCTAGTGTCTGGGGAGGGATTTGAACTCGCATCCTCTTGACTCCATGCCCAGCATTCTGGGCTCAGCACCCCCCGGCTCCCCCCTTCTCGGCCATTGACACTGAGGCCTCAGAGCCCAGAAGACTTGGACTCCCTTTCTCCCTCTGAGACTCCCAGGCCCAGTCACTTCCCACAGGGACCCAGGGCAGGTGCCCGCCTAGGTCGGTGGAGGGAGCTTCCAGACCGGGAGTGCCCTTCTCCACGCACAGGAACTTGACAAGGCCCTGTGGCTGAAGTCTGTTCGAGCATCTTACTTTCAGAGAGATGAATGAATGGAAAAGTTCTGATCCCAAAGCAGGCCTTTATTGGGAAGAGAAGAGAATGAGAGAGAGAGGGAGATGGAGAGGGAGAGTGTGTACATGCGCACACACGAGCCAGGCACTGGGCTAAGCACTTCAGTTATTATTTCATTTGATTATTATCCCCATTTTACAGATGAGGAAGTTGAGGTGAAGTGACTTCCAGGATCACACGGCTGGAATGTGTCTGAGGCCCATTTTATTACCTAGTGGGTGACAAAGCAGAAATGGAAAGTCCTTTACCCTCAAGGCACTTAGTCCAATGGAGGAGCCTCCACATATGGAGTAGTGGTGGCCAGGGCAGCGGAAAGTTAGAGATTTAAAGAGGGGGAAGGGGATGGAGACAGCCATAGGGACACGTAACTGTGGGAAGCCCGCTCCTCTCTTCGGTCTGGCTTGCACAGCTCGTGGACCTCTCCCTTCCCGAGAAGTGACTTCAGAGTTGGCATTTTAAGGACAGCTAGGTGGTGCAGTGGATAGAGCCCCAGCCCTGAAGTCAGGAGGACCCGAGTTCAAATCTTATCTCAGACACTTAACACTCCTGGCTGTGTGACCCTGGGCAAGTCACTTAACCCCAGCCAAGGGGGAAAAAAAGAAAAAGAGTTGACATTTTGGTTGAGAAGGAGGAATAAAGTCCACCCACCTTGACAGATCACCCCTCTGTCATTTAATGAGTCTTTGAGGCGCTTCCCCCGAACCACTTCGGGGTCCTTAGCTGCCCGTCCTGATTCTTCCTCAAAGAAATCATGGACTGCCTCAGCAAGAAACACCGTGAGGGACCTTCCCTCCCCTCGGGAACCAGCTCTCCTTAGAGCAGAAGCTCCATGAACCTCACTGCCTCATGTTGTGACCACTGTATTTCAAGATTTACCTGGAGATAGCAGAGAGAATATCAGACCTTCACTAAAAGCCAAAAGGAGCCAGGAAGTCGCTGTGAAACAAAGCACAGTGGCCAGAACCTTGTATAGCGAATAGAAATTTAGGAAAATCTGTGGGCCCACACAAGGGAGTGTTCTAGACTAAGGAGATCAAAGGGCCGAGTACTGAAAAGCCTTAGCCAAGAGACTAGAGCACGGCACGCGGACTCGGAAAGAGCCAGATTCAAACTGCTTCCAACAGGGGACCCCCGACAAGGCACGTGAGAGCAAGGGGGTCGACCCAGGCCCTGCTCTGAAGGATCACTTGACCTTTTCTAATATTAAACCCCATTTCTACAAAAAGATTCATTGCTTATTTATTTGTGCTGGTGAAAAAAAGATGAAAGCTGGAAGATGAATGGATGTCCATCAATTGGAGAATGGTTGGGTAAACTATGGTATATGAATGTTATGGAATATTATTGTTCTATAAGAAATGACCAGCAGGAGAAATACAGAGAGGCTTGGAGAGACTTGCATCAACTGATGCTGAGTGAAACGAGCAGAACCAGAAGATCACTATACACTTCAACAATGATACTGTACGAGGATGTATGCTGATGGAAGTGGATTTCTTCAACATAGAGAAGAGCTAATCCAATTCCAATTGATTAATGATGGACAGAACCAGCTACATCCAGAAAAGGAACACTGGGAAATGAATGTAAACTGTTATTTTTACCTTCTGAATCCAATTCTTCCTGTGCAACAAAAAATTCGGTTCTACACACATATATTGTATCTAAATTATACTGTAATATATTTAACATATATAAGACTGCTTGCCATCTGGGGGAGGGGGTTGGGGGAGGAAGGGAAAAAATCTGAATAGAAGTAAGTGCAAGGGATAATGTTGTAAAAAATTACCCATGCATATGTACTGTCAAAAAATGTTATAATTATAAAATAAAATAAAAAATTTAAAAAAAAAGAAAAGAAAAGAAAAAAAAGATTATCTATCCGATAATTAAGAAATGGCTGAAAAAAATCAGGGCATCTTCATATATTGTCATGTTGTTGTGCCATTGAAGTAACAGATGCATCAGGGTTAAGCACATGGAAAGAGATAAAATCATGCAAATGGTAGAACTGAAGAGAACGAAGAGCACAGATGCTATAATGGCAGTATAAATACAACAGCAACAAGGCAGCACCTTGAGCAGGACAGAGAACTACCAGAAAGGAACATAAAATTGATGCATTATGAGTGGTAATAGTGACCCATTAAAGTCGACTTTTATAGCAAATGGTTCTAATTACATGGTTAGACTGAGGATGGGTTATTTCTTTTCCTTTATTTTTTCTTGAGTTTGTTAACTTTATAATAAAAAATATTAATTTTTAAATAAAGAAAAATCATTTCAAGGAACTTCTTCATAAAATGGGAAAAGAAGCTAGTAATTTACATTTACAGTGTCTGTCTGACCAGGCCCATGCTCCTTCTTTTCCAAGGTTCCAGTAGTTGAATTGGTATTTAATCCCACGTGGGCTTCTCGTTCTAGACAAATATAACGTTATTGTTGAATTGTTGACACCAGAGAGTTATGGGAGTTTTGAAGGAAGTTGCACTGAAATAACTGAATCCAATCAAATGTGATAAAAAAAAAAAAAAAAAAAAAGTGGCTGCCAAAGAAGAGCCTACTACTGGATCCTGTCCATGAACACAAAGGAAAAAACGAGAGAAAAGAACAATCCAACCTGGAGTAAATAGACTCAAAACTGAATGCACTATTGGCTTTTTTTTTAACTTTTTATTTTTCAAAACATAGATAATTCTGTACAATAAGCCCTTGTGAAACCTTATGTTCCCGTTTCCCCCCTTCTCCCATCCCCCTCTCCTAGATGGCAAGTAGTCTATGTTAAACATGGTAGAAATATATATATTAAATCCAACATGTGCATACATATTTATACAATGATATTGCTGTACAAGAAAAATCAGATCAAACCAGAAAAGAGAAACGATGAAGAAAATAAAATGCAAGCAACAACAACAAAAAGAGTGAGAGTCTATGTGGTGAGCCACGCTCAGTTCCTGCACTCCTCTCTCTGGGTGTCGATGGCTCTTTATCACAAGATCGTTGGAACCGGTCTGGATCACCTCATTGTTGGAGAGGGCCACGTCCGTCAGAGCTGATCGTCGGGTGGTCTTGCTGTTGCCGTGTACGGTGACCTCCTGGCTCTGCTCACTCACTCGGCATGGGTTCCTTTAAGTCCCTCCGAGTCTCTCTGAAACCATCCTGCTGCTCATTTCTTATAGAACAACAATATTCCATAGCTGAATGCCCCATTCTTTAAGTCATCGAATGACTTTGAGGAGATTCATACTTGGGAGCAGGGGAGAATAAAATTGATGATAATCCTCTGCCCGGAGCAGAGCCAGCTCTTTGTAACGGCGGCCATGTTGTTACTGCTCTCAAGTAATCGGACACCAACTTTTTTTTTTTAAAGGAAAAGTCAATGTCACGGTTATAACCTGTTGGCTGGCTCCATGATGGCTTCTTTTCTAGGCAGGACGGTATTTTCATAGTCGGTGAAAGAGCTATTGTCAAACACTCAAATTTCCGTGGCAGCACGGAAGGGATTTTGCTCCAGAGGATTTGGCCAAATCAGAAGGGTAAATTTTTCTGAGTGATGAAGTGATTATCCAAAACATTTTGAATGCTGAACGAGAGAGAAATTCGGAATGATATTTTCCGATAAATAAAGGGTTTTACAGGGTTCCAAATTTCGGAATTGACATCATCGAGTGAGAACGAAGCCTGCCCACTTGTGGCGCCCGTTAGCCTTTGTCTGTGGGCACTTGGGTGGAAGCCTCCTTTCCACCTTCAGCCATCCTCTGAGTGTCTGTTTAGCCTTCTCCATGGCAAGGCGGACTGTGAAATTGTGTTTAATATTATTCACAAGATTACAACAGATGTGTGAAATCGGCTAGGGAAAATATGCGAGAAGGAAGGGCAGCTGACAGCATACAGTGTATGCAGATGTAACATCTATTAGAAATATCCTCTGTGGTTTGTTTGCATGCAAAGTGAATAGAATCTCAAAACAATGCTGCTCTGAATGGAAGCCATCAGCAAAATTGCTTAAGGCTGCAAAACCCATTACTTATACGGCACTGGAGTCTACAGAAAGTACCACAGCACACTAACTTTTTTGTTCTGTTTCTCCTTGAGTACTTCAAATTATTGGCTAAATGTTTTCATACGAATGAAGGAAAAAATAATAAATATCCTACTGAGTTTAAGCATTCTTCTTCTTTGTGAATATTTTTTAGTAGCTAAAAGGAAATCTAAATGAACCTGGTCCAGGGAGGAATATTCTCAGGGAGGCTATGGACAACTTCATGCTTCAAATTATGCGCAGGATTCTTTCAGAGATACCAGATGGCCTAAAATGTAGGCCTAGAAACTCATGCCGAGGAGGGGAGAGGAGCGGAGGAGGGGAGGGCCGGCCAAATATTAGACCAGCAAATAGACCGTGGGCCTCTGATTTCCCTCTCGCTCCTGGCAGAAGTGCGCGGCTGCTCTGTCTCATTGTGGGGCGGAAGATCCGAACGTCACCTCCTCCTTCGTCCACCTTCTCGGCGTCCTTCCCTCTTTGTCTCTCCCCGCCCGTTGGCTCCCTGAGCTGGCCCAGGCCTCGAGGCTCCGGCTGCTCAGGCGTGGGAATCGGGCTGAGGCGAAGGGTGAGCCGCCTCGCTCTCGCCTTGTGCCCTTCGCATTTGTGGAAATACTGTCTGAAGAAAAACAAGACCAACATTGTGCGTGTTTTTCGGGGGAGAATGGCCGAAGTGTCTTTAATTCACTGTTTACCCGTGAGAATTACTCCCAAGAGTAAGCCTGCAATAAAATCTTCTTGGTCTACGAGAAGAGAAAGAAATTGAATCAAAAGACTCCATTTCCACTTGTATTTATTCAGTCTGGGAAATGCAGTGGGCCGCAGCATTAGTATCAGCAGGGGATTCCTTGCTCCTAGCGTTAAATTACTGTCATAATCGCTCAATTATTTCTTCCTTGTACTGTTTAAAATAAAAATCCATCACATTCTATGTTTTTTTCTAGCATTTATTAGGTTGAGTGTTTAGGAAAATCAATTATAGTCAGTCAGGCATGAATTGATGAATGTTCCTGTAATAATTGTCAGTTGTTAAACTGAACGCACTTTCTCTCTCCTCCCCTTTTCATTTCCTCAGAGGGCAGAGGTGGCTCAGAGAGAGGCAGAGACCTTAAGGGAGCAGCTCTCGTCAGCCAACAAATCCCTCCAGCTCGCCACGCAGATCCAGAAGGCGCCCGACGTGGTGAGAGAACTAGTACTTACTGCCTCTTACAGGCCTCTGACATGGTGGCCGGCCGGGGGAGGGGGAGGGGACGGCTTCCTCCTGATTCTTATTTGGGAATTGGTATTTTAAACTAAAACCAAATTATATATTCAGGGAACGCGATTTTAAGCGGTTTACATTACATTACATTACTTATTGAATTAGAAGGTCAGATCCAAAGGAAAGAGATTTGTTGAGCAGGCAAACGTTTATCTTCGGAGTCCAGAGAGAGACGGAAGAGGAGATAATATCTTGGTTATGAAAAGGAGAGAAGAAAGAAAGAAACAGAAACCAGCCTTTGGACGTGGCCCCTATTAATAAAATAATGATACTGTTTCGGCAAGTCCGAAGATGGAGGCGGTAGTGCCTCTTTTAATAGGCGGGGAGGACTGCCACCTTCCGTAGCTGTGGAACGGTTTTTAGTCAAATAGGCAGATTTGGTCGTCTTTGTTTTCCCACGGTGACTTGCCTGTCCCCACTGAGAAATCACTCATAGTTTGCTGGGCAGACCAGAGATAACAAATAACAACCTTTTCTTATTTTCCCTGGAAGTCTGAGCCGAAGCTGGTGCACGTACAGCTTCTTCGGGAGCTCCACTCGTCCATTTGTCCATTTCCCGATTTTTCCAGAATTTCTAAAAACAGCTTTATCTAGAAATCGGATTCATGTGGGTCTTGACCAAGTTGATTTGAGAGGGACGCTTTCACAAACTGGGAGTTTGTATACCACCTTGGCCTTTTAGAGTCTTTGTTTTGACTGATTCTCTTTCCTCCAAATCACCTACCTCACAATAAAAAAGGAAGGAGGGAAGGAAGGAAGGGAGGGAGGGAGGGAGGGAGGGAGGGAAGGAGGGAGGGAGGGAGGGAGGGAGGGAAGGAGGGAGGGAGGGAGGGATGGAGGGAGGGAGGGAGGGAAGGAAGGAGGGAGGGAGGGAGGGATGGAGGGAGGGAGGGAGAAAGGAAGGAAGAAAGGAAGGAAGAAAAGGAGGGAGGAAGGAAGAAAGGAAGGAAGGAGGGAGGGAAGGGAGGGAGACAGGGAGGAAGGGAGGGAGGAAGGAAGGAAGGAAGGCAGAAAGGGAGGAAATTGGCTTCCTCACCAATATACATCTATATATCTTGACCTTGTATAGGATAGAGATCCATATAGATCGATCTCTGACACAAGGTCCATATTGATTGAGCGAAGCCACGCAGTGGAAAAGTTCTAAGTTTAAGACCCAGGTCCGTCAAAGATCTTTAGAGCGGCCTCCAGCTCTAGAAGTGTGCAATTAGGTTGAGATTAGGTAAACTTGGCATTCAGAAGATCCAGGATCCCAGTTCTGGTGCTGGCTAGCCATGTGACCCAGAACAAGTGATGGAACTCTAGGCCTGTTTCCTCATGTGCCATGAGGAGGGTCAGACCCAGAGGATTGTTGCGGTCCCTTCCAGCTTTAGGTCCGTGATCCTGTGGGAAAGACTTTTATCTCATGTTTCCTGCTAATCACAGCAGCTGACACACGGACTTTCTGTGTGCTGTCTCACTGGATACCCTCGGCAGTTCTTTAAGCTTATTCCCATTTTACAGAAAAGGAGACTTGTCCATAAACAAGAGGTTTATCCACGTCATGTAGCTGGGTGGCCCAGTGTTCAATGCTGGATTTGGAGTCAGGAAGGCTGGCGGTGGAACCTGGGGCAAGGCCCTTTCAGGCCTCTGTTCTCCTCTGTGGAAAGCTGCCTCAGCTTTCCTGCTGTAGTTGGCCTAAGTGTCTACAAACATTGTTGTTATCAGCGTCATCATTTGAGCCACATTTCCCCAGTCCTTTCCATGCTCCATCCAATGTCCCCCTGAATCCTAGGCTTTAAAATGGCTTTGGATGCAGACTGCTTTGTCGAATTTCTTTGTGGTTGCCTCCTACTTAGGAAAGTAGCTTTGATTTCCTCCTGGGATATGATTTTAATTGAATTTGATCCTAGGGCACCAAGAGGGATGGAGAGAAAGACCAAGGTCCAAATTGATGGGGTAAAATTATGGTGGGGGAAAGCTCTCCAAGGCCTACAGTTACTTAACTATCTTAAACTCACTCTTCTGTTGACAATGGTATCTCCCCCCGAGTTCAAATCCGGTCTCGGACACTTCACACTTCCTAGCTGTGTGACCCTGGGCAAGTCACTTAACCCCAGCCTAAAAAAAAAAAAAAAAAAACCCAACAATAGTATCTCCTTTAGAAGAAAGAGCAGAGTCCGTGGCTCTCGGGTATCCCCTCGTTTCTTGGTTTCCTCGGTGACAAGAATGTTCCAAATCTTCCCAGAGGACCCTTCTTGAACCACTGAGATGCCCCTGGTATTTGGGAGGTGCCATCAGCTCCCACTCGGTGGGCCAGTGAGTGCTTGGCTTCCTCCCGGCTCTGTTTCCCCACGTGTTATGAGGAACAGTTTGAGGCAATACTGCTGCTGGCTCCAATTGTGGATGCGGGGGGTCCCGGGCACTTCGAAGGTCACCCAAGTGGCATTTACATTACATCAGTTGGGGACCCTGCCTCAAAGCTCCCGTCACTTCCAAGTCCTGCTGGGGAGTGAACGAAACGGGTTAAGCGCCCATAATCTGGTCACCAGGATCATGTGGGGCATTCGTAAAATGAGGAGGGTGCCAGGATGGCTCCGGACTCCCACTGCAGCCCCAGCTTCACGTTTTTGTTCCTAAGCAGCTGATTGTTCCCCACTTTTTTTATCTTCCAAACCTTTGGGGAGCTGTCCCAGAGACAGTTTACATAATACTGTAATAATAATTAAGAGCTCACATTTGCCTGACATACCAAGTCTTTAAGAAAAAATACTTTGTGTCTATCTCTCCTTTGATCTTCACAACCATATGTGACTTAGGCTGAGCAGGGACATTGTTCTCACTTTTCAAATGGGGAAGTGGAGGCCCAGAGTCATGTGACTGGCTTATGCTCTTGCCAGCATGCCACTGTCTCCAAAACTAATTGGGCCCAACTGTCACAGGATTAGTGTGACTCCGAGTATGGGATAATTATTCCTTTCATCCTCTTGTCCATTGACTTGACAAATGTTGGCTGAGCCCCTTCTGGGTTCGAGGCCCTGCGTGGGAGGGGAGAAAAAGAAGAGGAAAAAAAAAAAAAAAAAAAAGCTCCTTGTTCTCTTCTGAGAGTGGGGGAGGGGAGGGAGGAAAGAAGGGAGAAAAGTCAGAGAAAGGAAGGGGAGAGGGAGAGGGGCAGAGAATGCAAGCTGGGCTTGTCTTGCTTCTTTCTTCACATCTCCAGGGTTTTGCCCATAGAAAACACTTCACAAATGCTTTTTTCATTGATACACACATTCAGTGCCTGGTTACACAGTAAGTGCTTAATAAATGCTTTTCAGTGGGTTGGTTGAATGAGATTCACGAGAGGGAGGTAAAGAGCAAGAGAGGAGAAGCTGTGTTACCTTGACAAGGAGGGAAGCATTGAATTGAGGTTCACATTCTTGGATGGTCTCAATGTTTTTCTTTCTCTCAGTGATAAAAATTAAAGTTTAACCCTCAGCATTTACTTTTACTTACTTGAGTCATCTGACTTTCTGCCAGCCTTATTTTTAAGTTAGGTTTTCCCTTGATTTTTAATGGTTCTTTAGCATCTCACTTTTCTTGACTAGGAAAAGGAACAGAGGATATCATACCACAGAGCCTTCTCTACGGGGCTGGGACGTGGCCTGCCTGGGCCCTTCTCACCTTTCCATCCAGATCCCCCGAGAGACAGAGGCCTTCCTCTTAGAGATGAGAAGGGACACTTTGGGGACAGGAAGTAAGAATCCTCCCCTCTTTGAGGGATTCGAACCCTGGTTCCGGGGCAGCTTTTAAACCTGCCGCCTCCAGAGCCAACTGATCCTTCGTGTGTCCAGTCGGGTCCCATGACTCCTTCCAGCTCCCCCTTCTCTAGGCAGTATTTCCTCGTCACGTTCCCACACGTTGGGAACCACAGCACGAGGGGCCAAGTGGCGCGACCCTGCCGCTGCGCCCCGTCCCGATCCTCCTCTGTCTGCATCCCCAAATGCTCTCGGCATCTTCTGCGGATCCCAGACAAAATTGTTGCTGGTGGTTTCCTCCACTACCATCGACCAAGCACCTACTTGGTGCCCGGTGCTGCTTTGTCGCTCAGGTTGTTTCTGGGCCGCGGCCTCTCCGGCTGCTGTTTCCCATCAGTCCCCTCTCTGATGTCAGAGTCGCTGTCTGTGCTTTTATCCACTTTTCCCTCACCCTTCTCAGCAGCTCGTTCCAGTAGGTTTGCTCAGCTCACCACCACTCTGTTGTTCTCCCTCCCCTTGATCGTCCCACTCTCATCTTCACCTCGGCTCCTGCAGGCTCCGCCAGGCTTCTCCATCGCCGGTTTCTGAGGCCTCCTTTAGGCTCCCAGCTCTTCCTTCAGCTTTTTCCTGACGAATCCTGCTCCCATCGTTCTCTTCCTGTTCTGAGCTCTTTCTTCCCTTAGTTAATACCACACAATTTGCCCTTTAATTGTTAATATATGTTCCCTAATGGCTGTATAATTACTTCATTTAAGCTAGATTTGTCTCTATAAGTAGAATAACTTCATTGAAGGCAGTGACAACATCTTAGACTTCTCCAGCCCCGGGACACCTAGAACAGGCCGAGCCCGGAGCGGACACTCAGTCCGGCGGGGTCACCTGATCCATGGCCCCCTTTCTGGACAACAGCCGAGTGCTCTGGCTCTGGGCGAGCGCACAAACACCAGTTCAGCAGCAGTCACCAAAGGGAGAGTCCGCTTTGTGACGGAGCGTAAGGAGCCAGAAAAGGGGCCTCCCGAGAAACCGCGGGCCAGTGTTTTAGAGAAGCAGGCGGTGGTGTAGTGTACACATACAGGGGTGCGTGTGTGTGTGTCCTGGAACCCCAGAGGAAACAGGTTGTGTTGTATTTTACACACACAGATAAATAAATATTTAATTTAGATATTTAAAATGTTAAATAATTTTTAAAAGGACATGTGTTAATGAGGGCATCGGAGGTCATCTCAGACAATTTTTGAAAATCCAAAAGGAAGAATCTCCCTGGAGAAATGCCCTAAGTCGCCCCCTGGTCAGCCATCACCCCTAGCGAGCCAAAACGGGGTAGCACCTCATTAGCATGTGACATTTCCCGCCTCCTTCTCTCTCTCCACGACTGGCCCGGAGAAGGCCGGCTCTCCCTCCCTCCAGGCTGTTGGGGCCCAGAAGGTTAGCTCCCAGGGGGACCCTTGGGACTGCATCAGCCAGCCTCCACCCTGCCGTTTCCACAGCCTGGGCCGGGCCACTGCCTCCCCACCAGCCCACTATTCTTCGAACGCTTTCTACAAGGACTTTTCCCATGGTTTGGGAGTGGCGACGGTGTCCGTTTTTTAAAAGACTGTTTATCTGGCTCTTACAAAAGCTCATCTTGTAGAAGAAGCTCCCAGCCGGCCTCCGTGCAGGAACTTCTGCTCTTCAGGCGGTCCCGGTTGTGCTTTAGTGCAGCTCTGCAGGCCGCAGTCACTTAGAAATGACTCAAGAGGAGCCATTTTGAGTTCTTTGAAAAGCCTTCGAGCGCATTCTGGTGGGACGGAGGCCACTGGACCCCAGCTAGTTGAGGGATCCCACGTCAAGCAGGTCCCCTCCCCATCGTCCTCACTTTCCGAGAGATCAAACCTTCGGTGAATCGGCTCCCTGGCGGGCCCTGTTCTAAGTGCTAGGGTTACACTAAGAGGCAAAAACTGTCCCTGATCTCGGAGCTCAAACACCCGATTCTTACGGATCCATTAAGGGCCCACGAGGTGCTGGTACCGGAGCTACTAACTGAGAAACAAGCCCTCCTCACAGGGAGCTTCCATCCTGTTGAGTGATAGCTCAGACCTCTCCCAGCCTGGGCACTCCCATTTCTGTTTCAGACCCCAAGTATTCCGTCAGTCAGATGCGGAGAAGGGTTTTGATCCCTCTGGCTCCTTCATCGTGGCTCTCCTGTGGTCACGAGGGCCTTCCCCCATGACCACTCCCGAGTCTCCTTCCTAGGTGACCCTGCCCCGACCGGAGCTATTGCAGTTTCATCATCTGCTTTGTTCTTCCTAGGAGCAGGCGATAGAGGTACTGACCCGTTCCAGCTTGGAAGTTGAACTGGCCGCCAAAGAACGGGAGATCGCCCAGCTCGTGGAGGACGTTCAGAGGCTCCAGGCCAGCCTGACGAAGCTCCGGGAGAATTCGGCCAGCCAGATATCCCAGCTTGAGCAGCAGCTGAGTGCCAAGAACAGCACGCTCAAAGTAAAGTCCCCTCGTGTACCGGCAGCGCGCGTGTCCCCTGATGAGATCAGGAGGGGGCCTCAGCCATGGGAGCCTCGACTTGGGGGGGGCCACAGGGTAGATTCGGGCCCTCGACTTCCGCCCGTCTGGGAGGGTTTGGGCTCGAGTGATAGTTACCGACAGACTTTCTGGCTTTCCCATCAACCTGATGGATGATGTTAAAAAGTGCTCTTGGGGTCTTGGTTACAAGTAAGGGGGAGAAACAAAAGAAACCCCCAAATCACGTTTGTTAAGGGCCCGATCTGACCTTGCTGGGGGACGGTCAGAGGCTGCTGTGTCTGGAAGGGCGTTAGCTAAATTTAGCTCCAATTCTAAAATCTCGAGTATGGATCGGGCCTCACGTTCCTGGATTGGAGCTTCCGCCATCGGCGCGCCTCTGAGAAGAGGAGCAGATTGAAAGCATGGTGTGTCGCCCTTGGAAGGAGCGAGGGCACCTGCACCAGAGGTAGCTCGGAAGCTCTTCCCTGAAGGCTTCTTGTCGGCAAAATCAGTGTGATTCCTCATCCACGCTTGTGAGAACTTTGAGGAGTCAGGGGGCAGAGGCTGCTCAGTTTTGGGAAGAGAGCTTGGCTGGCCTGGACCTCCTGTGGACTCTTCAGTCCCAAAGGAACGGGTCATGGTCTAGCAGGGGATGGCGCTGCTCTTTTTTATTTATTTGTTTGTTTTGCTGAGGCAATTGGGGGTAAGTGACTTGCCCAGGGTCAAACAGCCGGGAAGTGTTAAGTGTCTGAGGCTGGATTTGAGGGTCCTCCTGACTTCAGGGCTGGTGCTCTATCCACTGCGCCCCCCAGCTGCCCCATGGCTCTGTTCTCTTGGAGGGTTTTCCTTCCCGAGAGGCTGTCCCCTATGTTTGCCTTCTTGAGAAACATGGGATAAATCTCCTTTCTCCAGTACCCCCTGCTGGGTCATTTTACCAGATAGAACCACAAAAAAGCACTTGAAGGTTTTCCTGGGGTTTAGGGCATGGAGGGAAAGTTTACAAAGAAGGCCCTGGGGGGGTGTATGAGCACGGCTGGGAGGCCCAGGAGGCCGCGCCCTTGTGTGTGGGCAGCCCTGGGGAGAGAGGTTCCCGGATGGCCCACTGGCACAGAAACCTCCTCCCAGACACCTCTGTGGAATACCGTGGCCGTGCAGTGCAGCGTCACCCATTGTCATACCACGACCATGTTAAGGGGCCAGGGTGCCAGTCGGGCTCTGGGAAGCCCTGGCACTCCCCAGAATCCACTTGAGGATGCAGTAGTTCTCGTGTAAGCCCTTACTAATCATCCCCCCAAAATGGTCCAGGTTTCCCTTGGACACATTTATTTTTGTCACTAAACTGTCACTTTACAGGATCATGAAATACGGTCAAACAAGCATTTTTCAAGGACACGTGGTCCCGAGCCCAAAGCACTTCCATTTTCCTCCGAGGGTGAAACACAGAAAGAGAGAAGTTTATGCGTGGCCCTTTGAGGAGGGAAAGGGCACTGACCCCTTTGGGAATCAGGAAGTGCTTCCCACATTCATTCATGAGGGATTCTGGGAGGCCGCAGTGAGGAGGGAGGGTGTTCTAGGCCTCAGGGACAGCCTGGGCAAAGGCATGGGAGGAGGTCTTTGTTCAAGGTGCCAAGAGAAATGGCTTGGCACATGGGCGTGTACAAAGGAAACCGGACGTCGAAGCTGAAGCGCACGTGTCTTACCCACTGAGGCACCATGACTCTGGGCACCCCGGACTCTGAGGAAGATTGTTTTGGGGACCCTCAGGAAGGTGAGCCGGAGAGGGAAGAAACAGAGCTACGAAGACCAGTTGGACGTTGTGGAGGAGCCCGGGCCCTGGGGATGAGGGCCGAGGCTGAGGGCAGAAGGATAGCAGCATCCCCCTCCCAGCGTGGCAAGCTGAGCGGCCGCCCCGGCCTCCCTGTGTCAGATCGGGGGCGGGGGAGGCCCTCGGCAGGAGCTTGGGCGTCTTATTTGCCTTGCCCACAGAGTGCCCTTGAAGCGTGCCCTTCGTCATGTTTGATTTCTCGATTCTATCTAATTTTCTCGTGTTGTGGCCAGTTTTGACCCTCACAATTACACCGTGATTATGTAATTTGCCTTTCTTGCCTTTGTTACCATGACAGGGCCCGGCTCCAGTACGTTCTGCGGGATGCCCGGGGGACACGGGCACGCCGGCCCTTCCGCTTTTATTATAGAGCAATTGTTCCCCAATCAGTAAGGATTTGAATGTTTGCCTTCACCAAAAAGTGAAACAGTTTCACAAATTAATGTTCTTTAACCGTATCTTGAGGGAATTCTTTAATACTGTGTGGTTAATGAAACAATCCCACACTATTCCTTGCAAAATTATTGCTCCCTTATCTTTATCTGATCTAATAATCAAAACATGTCCTCTAGTAACAAGACTTCTCTCATTTTAATTATCTTAACCCCTTGTCGCCAGGAGTCGAGATTGCCCTGCTAGCAAGCGCGAGCACCGAGCGCATTAGCCCTCGCCAATTGGACGCGCCCGCCTCCCTTACCCCAGAGGAGTGGGGTTAATTGAATAAGCTAGTTCTGAAGGGTTTCCCCCAATGTGTACAAATTGTATCCTTAACTCCGATTCGGGCTAAGAGAAGATGGGATTTTTTTTGTTTTTAGTGAATGAGACCTCTCTGATTGGCATTGGGTTGCCCTTGCTCGTTAGGGATTTGGGAGATGCAGATAGGTCGAAGGGGCGGACGTTGGGGACCACCTCCAAACGATCCCCCGCCAGGCTTCGTCCCAAAGTTCTGCTCTTGACAGCTGGGAACCTAAAGATAAAAACGGGGTGGCCCCTGTCCTCAAGGAGCTTACAGGCCAAGAGAAGAGTCAAAATGAGTGCAAGGAGTCACCAGAAGGCTGACGGCCTGGGGGGGCCATGAGTGAGCCCTGAACAAAACCGAAGATTCTAAGAGAAAGTGCTTACTGACAAGCAAAAGTGCACCAACAAGCATGGAGAGGAAAAACAGGAAATCATTATGAGGGAGGAACAGGAGCTGGGACTAAGGTGGGCAGGAGGGAGTCAGGAAGGGTTTGAGCAGCTGTAGGAAGAGAATTTGGGCCTGGGGCTATTAGGGGGAAGGGGGGTGGGGGAGGGGGCAGAGAAGGGCAATGGTACCTGGAGGATGGCGGCGTTGTTGGGCAGGAACCGTGGCTCTCGTTCGGATTGCCCCACCCCGGCCCCAGGAGTGTCTGTATTGTACACCCGGGCAGCACCGTCCGGACAAGGGCCTGGCTCTGGTTGTCACAGGCGGGGAAAGTGAGCCCCCGGATCTGCTCTGGTCCGTAGGACCCTCCCATTCCTCAGAGATGTTTCTCCCAGACTTAGCGCTTTGGGTTTTGGCTCATTTCCTTGTTATTCTTTGTCTCATTGCTGTATTTATTTTGGTAAGCCCCCTTATAATTTCATTCCCTTTAATGTTTGTCATAATTAATAATGGCAGCTGGCCTCTCTTTAGCGGTTCAGGGGTCCCAGAGTGCTTTGCGAAGCTCCTTTGGCAGATGAGGAAGCCCCAGCCTACACGGAGCCGGGTTGGGGAAGCTGGGGTCTCATTGTTGTGAAGAAGCCAGCAGCGTGTGACAGGTGGGAGTCGGGAGGGCCTGGGTTCAGACTCGGCCCCTGGACAAGGGGCCTCGCTCCTCTGTGCCTCGGTTTTCCTGTCTGCAGAATGGGGCCAGCCGCCACTGGGCTCTCAGTGTCCTGGCTTGAAATCCGGCTTCCGGGCTTGGTCTGGAGCCATTTGTCCCGCTTTGACAGGCTCCGAGGTGGGCCCTCGCCTGTTTGATGTCTGAGAAGGAGCCACGTCCAGACCTTCTGTTCTGAGACCATCTCTGTATTTGGGTCCAGGGGATCTGGCAGAGCACACGCGACTGTGTCCTCCAGTCCACACGCATTTATTAGGTGCCTGCTGTGTGCCAGGCCCAGCGCTGAGCTCTGAGGATACTAAGAAAGTGTCTGCTAAAGCCGAGATGAGTTCTTAAGGCCAAACTGGAGACAGGACCCACTTCTGAAAGGTGGCTCGCGGTCTTCATGAGCTCTCGACCAGTCGCCTCTCCTTAGAGATTCCATCGGGGTCACCCCGTCACCTCCTCCTGCCCAAGTCAAGCCACTCAAGACTCACCCGTGACCACCTCTGGAGAACAGCTGAGAATGGGAGCCTCTGCTCGCCTTTCCCTTCTCGGCCGGGCTGCTCAAACACAGCCCTCCCCCCACCCGAAGGCCGCGCTTCCCGCGGCCCTTTTGGATGTCCCCGGGGGACTCCCAGCGAGAATCGTCTCCTGCCGGGATGATGTGGCCGGGAGCGGTCGGAGGCAGCCTTCAGACTCTCCTGTACCTCCCTGCCTCCATTATGCTCTGGCCAAGGGAGCCGGTCTAACCCCCGACTGCTCACTGTGGATCTGGAGCGAGTCCGTCCTCCCTCTGGACTGTAGAGTTCTGTGCTCCCCTGAGGCCCCATATCTCTGTAGATCTGTGACTGACCCCGTTGGTGACCTCAGAGGCCCCTCCCAAAGGAGACAATGCACTTGGGACCACCAGCTCGGGACCCCTGGCTTGTGCCCCGGGCCTCTGCCCCGCCCCCACCTCGCCATCCTGACGCCTCTCACAGAAAACTGGCGCCATGACGAGAGAACTTTCTGCACCCACCGAAGTGCTGGGGGACGGACAGTTTCCACCCTTCGGCCTATGTTTGTGCTCCTTCCTGGCCCAAGGGCGTCTCCAGCGAGGTTTTCTGGTGGGCTTTCATTGGCAAGACAAGGAAGGTGCTAGAAAGGTCTCTAAATCAGAGGCAAGCTCGAGGGGCTGTGACCCCTGCTTGGTGAGAGCCCCCCAGGCTGGGAGAGTGTCAGCCCTCCCATGAAGAAAGACCCTTCAATCACCAGAGATTTCCAAGGAGGGCTTCGGAGGGTCCTGAAAGCCGATTGATCAGGGCCTGTCACAGCTCTGTGACCCTGGCCAGCCCCTTACCCTCCTACAACTATTTCCTCATCTATAAAAAAGGGAATGAGAACAAGATTGGGAAAACTGGATGAGATCCTGTTTGTGAAGCAGTATTTAACTCCAAAGCTCTACATAAATGCTCACTAACTTTCGAACGAGGAGCCACTTTTCTTCCTTGAAGCCCCCTTTTTCCTCTGTTTCTCTAATGGCCTGCAGCAGTGAGCCACAGGATCCATCCCAGGGACTCTTGGTAACCTTCTCAGAAAGGGCCGTGCTCAGTCCTCAGAAAGTCCTCAGACAGCATCTTCGTACTTTCTGCTCTCCGAGGCCCTCGGGAAAGGATGAAATAATCACTTTTTTATGAACACCTTCTGTGAATTTTTTGTAGGCTAATGAATCCTCGCTCTATTTAATTATAACTGAAATCAGCATTATAATCTATACATTTGGCAGGAACTAGGAGAGAACGACTTCATGCACAAAGAAATGTGCAATAAACTACAAGAAAAGGCCATTTAAATAAGTGGGCTCGGTGTGTTCGGTTGCAGCCGGCACCAGATTTCTTTCAGGTGAATGAGGAAATCAGAACAGCCGGGAAATTCGACTTCTAATATGGGTCAAGTGCTTGTTTCCTTTTCCCAAAAGATGTAGGATATAAACAGAAATCAGTGGGAGCCACTTAGAGAGGAACCAAAAAAAAAAAAACGCAAAATCCTGCAAGCTCTGCCGTGAAAACGCTTCAGACGTGCTCCCTAAGAACATGCTGGCTTGTTAGGGCTGCCTCCTGGGGTGCTCTAGAAGCCATGGGGGTCTGGCAGAAAGAGCCAGAGGCCCTGCGCACGAAGGCTGTCTCTGCCGCTCGCTGACCGTTGACCCGGAGCCAAACATCTCCCCTCTCTGGGGGACTGGAACATGAAAGGCTCGGGCGAGATGACCTCCCAGAAGCCCATCCGGCCCCAGCTCTTCTTGGGATCCTGCATGGGGGAGGTTAGAAGGGGACGCGAAGGCTTTGGAAGGAGAGCCCATCCTAGGAAGGTGGCGCCTCTCACTGATGGAGCTGAAGACAGAGCCATTGACAGGGGAGAGGGAGCTGGCTAAGGTTCCCAGCCGTGGTTCATGGGGCAGCTTGGAAGGGTCGGAAGCCATGAGCCAAACACCAGCCTTCCCTCTCTCTTCCCTGTTTAACTCTAGTTCCAACTCAGTGTCCCTCTGTAGAGCCCATCCCAAACGTATATGATGCTGGACCAGCCGACGGAGGATGGGCCATTCGGTCCCCAAGACCCTCCCAAAGGGTCAGTGGTCCTCAAACTTTTTAAACAGGGGCCCGTTCCCTGTCCCTCAGACTGTGGGAGGCCGGACTAGAGTAAAAGCAAAAGCTCCCACTCTATCTCCACCCCTCAGCCCATTTGCCATAACCTGGCGGGCGCATAAACGTCCTCAGTGGCCGCATCTGCCCCGCGGGCTGTAGAGAACCCCTGGTCTACGTAGCCCAAACTATTGCCGTAATTGTATTAAGATGTTGAATGGCCCCAGCACAGGACTCGGGTCCTCTCTGCCGGGCTTCCTTCCAGTGACTGTGTCGTGCCGGTAGGACAGCGCTGAGAGCGTCACCCAGGTCCTGGGGGCAGTGCGGGCGTCGGCCCACTCCTCTAGAAAATACTAGAACCAGAGGTAGAAATCCCAGAGGCAGATTTGGGGCTGCTGTCTCAACTGAAAGGGGCAGCTTTGGGGGGCAGGGGGCTCTCATCAGTGAAGAGCCCATGTTTAGGCCTGCCGCAGAGCGGGTTCCCGATTCAAGTATGAGTCGGTCTCGACAGGAAGTTTTAACCACGGATTTGGATGGAGAAAAAAATGGCTTCTTTGTCTTCATTAACTTCTATCTGGAACTTAGTATTTCCCTTCAGACATTTAAAAACACTTTGAGAAGGGGTCTTCAGGCTTTGACAGCCTGCTCAAGCTTGAGGTTGAGAAGCTTCCTGGACTCAATGGCCTGTTCTGTACTTTCTAAATTTAACAGCTCTTCTCGTTTACAAAGCACCCACCTTGTTTCCCTGCTTGCGTTCACTTTTATGCTCTGGCCATGGTTTGTGGGTCAGGCTCGAGGGCACCCAGGGATCGGGATTCGTGGCGGAGACAAGCGTGAGACGCACTCCCCTCCCCACTGCCTCTCCCCGGGTTTGTTTTCGAGGAAAGGCGCCCCATCATTCCTCGTCCTCGCCAATAAAGTGTTCTCAAACTTTGCTGAAAAATAAAGTTTCTCTTTTCTCTTTCTTTTAGCAACTGGAAGAAAAACTGAAAGGACAGGCTGATTATGAAGAAGTGAAGAAAGAATTAAAGTAAGTTGCCGGCTGGTTGCGTTACTCTGTAAGGGGGGTCCTGGTTCAATGCGCGGGTCTGGCGGCTAAAGTCCCCCTGAGGGCCCCTGCTAGGGCGGCCGGGCTCTGAGAACCAGGCATCCAATAGCGCCCCATCGGACCGTACCAAAATCAATGCAGCATTCACGAGGCTCCTGATGGGAATCGAGGCCTGGGCCTGGGGTTGGGAAGAAGAGGAGCCCTGCCCTGGGGAAGCTTCCTTTCTGAGGGGAGACGATATGCCTGTGGAGGAATATGTTCAAAATAAATCCAAAGTGATTTTCCAAAGGCAGACGCGAGAGTGAGGAAGGGGCGGCAGCTTGAGGGGAGAAAGGTCACGTGAGCAGAGTTTTGAAGGGATCCAGAGATTTTCTTTTTAAAAAAAAATAGTGGGGAGGAAGAGGGAGTGAGAAGGTAATAGGCTATAAACAGGATCGTGAAATTGGGGATGGGGCCCTGAAATCCAAGTCCTGCACGTCAAGGTGGGGAAACCCAGAAAAGTAAAGTCGCTCTCCTGGTCACGCAGGGAGTGAGCAGCAGCAGCAGGAGGATTTGAGCACGGCTCTGCCTCCTGGCCCACCGTCCGTGGTTGGTGACAGACAAGGGAGAGCTCTGAGGTTTGCACGAGCAGTTCTTACATTATCTTGATTTATCCTCATGAGCCCAGGGAGGGAGATGCTGTTAATGGCCCCATTTTAGAGATGAGCACGCTGAGGCGGAGATGGCGGGAAGATTCGAACACACATCTTCCCACCTCCCGAGGTCAGCAGTCTCCGTGTGTTCTCACGCTCTTGGCCCTGGCTGAATTTGGATCCCTTGTGGAAGTCACTACCAACGTCACTACCATTTAGATTCGGGTCCCCCAGAACCTCCCTCCCATGACTTCCTGAGCTCGCCAGCGTTTTGTGTGCGCTGGTGACTGGGGCCTGTGGCGTTCTCAGAACATCAGCCCATTTCTTGGCTCACAAATATCCCCCGGGGTGAGGAGAAGGACTCGTTCTCTGTTAAGCTGCACTTAGGAATTGGGGGAGGGCTTGGGGGCCCCAGAGATGCCTTAGCTGGAAGGTAAACGTTTCTTAGAAAAGTCGGGACAGTGAAGTCTCCACAGCCACGTCCCGTCCTCAGCCTGGTCTCAGGGGCACTTTGTGAAATAGAGGGACCCGGCTCAGGCAGCCAGGGCTAAACGCAGGCCCAGAGGCCCGAGGCCGGAGACCAAGGCCCATGAACAGTGAACCAGAGGACCCTGCATCGAGTTAGTCCGGCCAGGGAGCAGAGGCCACTGCCCCAGACCCCATCGGGCAGCCTCCCTGCTCCTGAGAGCTGGGGTTGCTTCTGACTGCCAGGATGTGTGGAGGCTCCAAAACCCACCTGGGCCTCGGAGCTTGCACTGTCACCTTCAGAGCCACAGGGTGGGGGCTGATGCATCAGGGGCATCCCTCCCCATGCCCACTGGGCATCAGCAACTGGCCAGCCTATCCAAGGGGCCCTCTCTGCTGAGAGACAAAGAAAGCATGCTATGTTCTACCCTGCTCCTTTCTTTCCTCTTCTCTTCTTTCTTTTTTCTTCTCCTTTCTTTTCCCTCTTCTCTCCTTTCTTTTTTCTTCTCTCGTCTTTTCTCTTTTCTTCTCTCTGGTTTTTTTCTCTATTCTTTTTCTTGTTTCCTCTTTCTCTTCTTTTCTCTCTTTTCTTCTACCTTTTTTCTTTTCTCTTTTCATCTCTCTTCTTTCTTTTCTTTTCCTTTTTTCTTCTCTCCTGTCTTTTCCCCTCTTCTATCTTTTCTTTTTCCATCTCTTTTCTTTTCTTTTCTTCTCTTCTTTCTATTCTCTCCTCTTTTCTCCTCTCTCCTTTTCCCTCTCTTTCTTTTCTCTTTTCTTTCTTCTCTCTTCTCTTTACTTTTTCTCTTCTTTTCTTTGCTCTTTTCTTCTCTCCTCTCTTCTCTTCCCCCTTTTATCTCCTTCTTCTCTGCATCTCTCACACATCACTCTCTCCTTTTTTTATTTTTACTTTAAAAGTTATCCTCATAAAAACTCTGGGATATGTTTTCCATCCTCCCCAGTACAGCAATTTAAAGAAAAGTAAATTCCCTAGATAACAATGAAACCTGAAAGAATTAGTGCCTCCCATGACCCTCAGCATTTGAACTCCTCTAGAAAATACTAGAATAAATCAAAGCAGTTCATTCCAGTAATTAGTTAGCCTCTCTCACAAAAGGGCTATTGTCACAAAGAAGGAGGGCCGTCATGTTCTTGGCTGGTGAGAATTATGGCAAAGTAGTGAAGGGCTGGGAGGGATGGGGAGAGAGAACAGGGCTGACCCCTGCGTCGGGACAATCGGGGCTCCAGTGCCATTGGGAGCCCAGCCGGCCATGTGGCCCGGATAAGGTCCTTAACTCTCATTCCCCCAGGTACCTCGCTAAGTCGGTCTTTTGCAGGGGCCAGTCTGCCTCTTGAGAGGAAATGTCTCCACCAGGAATTCCTAAAACCAATGAAATGGCAAGTTAAGAGCCAGAGTCTCTGCCTCGGTGGTAGGAGCACAAACTCTGTGACTCTGGGCCAGTTAATTAACCTCTCCATGGCCAAGACAGCTCTGGCCAACTTCAGAGTTACAGAGTGGCCGTCTCCGACCCCTCCCCCCAGGCATCCCCACATGAGTCAGTGCCATCTTTGCCTCCATCCTGAGAGGACAAAGTTCAATCTCTCCGTCTGTCAGTCATTGGTGCCTTTAGCCAGTGGAGAATACCCCACGTTTCTCCTGCATCTCCCTAGAACAATGGCTGCCTTTAGCCTTCAGGGGTCAGAAAATAATCTGTGCCCTGCCCTGCCCTGACCCCCAGATTGCTTTGTCTCAGCCATCCAATGGCACGGGCACCGTACTGTACGTGAGGCACGGTGATCCCTCTTCCTGCTCGTCCTGCTTCGTTAGAACCTTCCGTTCCCTTTGGGCTTCACAAATAAATTCATGTTGCTTCTGACAGCTTAAAATGCTCTCTCCTTATTAACCTGTAAATTTATACTCTCAAATGGTCTGGCAGAATTGCCTATGGAGTGATTTATGTGGCGCGTGAGAAGTTTTTTTTTCTGTCCAATAAGTAGTTTGAATAGTTATTCTATATTCATGATCAGATTATATTACTGCTAGGAAAGTTGTTAAAGTTGTCACTTAGCATGTTCCTGGAGAGTCAAAAGTGATCATGTTAATGCTCATTAGTGTGGCTACTAGGAAAAGAATAAATGGAAAATGAAGCCATCCTCTTTGTCCTTCACAGCATCCTGAAATCCATGGAATTCGCCCCATCGGAAGGCTCCGGGACCCAGGTACTGACTATGATTTCGCCTTTGACCTCTCCCCCCGAGAGCCACTGTCGTCTCTCTATTTCTGCTCACTCTCCTCTAGAACGAGCGTTTAAAGACTTTAGAAAATTGTCTAAGAAAATTAGCCCAAGACTCTTCATTCTTTACAGAAAATACCAGCACTTAATTGATCGCTGGTGCTATGGTCTGATTTGTAGCTTACTTGAACATTTAGCCTTGTTAACACAAATTGCCTTTAATTAAGTAGAGGGGGAAAAAAGAGAGCGAGAGAGAGACATGTTATTAATGTTTTTTGAATTAGGAACTTGTTCAGACTAAATTATGTTGCGATTTAACTAAGAAAGTAGATGAATAAAATTTAGGATTGAATGTCAGCAAATTTTTTTTTAAAAAAATAAGGTTAATATTGATTTGCCGAGAATATCCATATTTAAAGAAATCTGAGCTTCCCATTCTTCTGAGTTGGGAAGGCGAAAGAACAGCATGCTGACGTTCATACATTTTAATTTGACTACAGATGGAAAATTATCAAATGGATTCTTTCTCCTGGAATCCCAAAGGGAGCTGCCACCAACATGGAGGGTCTGAAAGGATGGCTTTGAGTTTGACTTTCTGATGGCTCGTTGTGAGCTAAATGGCCAGTTGCTCAGCCATATTGAGCGTTCAGATGGCTTGAAGTTGAAGGCAAACTTTAAGGAAGTAATTAATTCTCTTGTAGTAGAAAGAGAGTTTCAACAGGGTTTCATTAAAACTAAAATTTTAAAATAAGAAAAAGAGTTTGTCGGAATACTTCCAGTGAAACTTCTAGGACGCTTAGAAAGTTTGAGTTCATATAGCAGCAGATGGGGAATTAGAAGACCTGCCACTTGTTCACTTTGTAACTTTGTCAAGTTTCTGGTGGGGCTGGTGAATACTTAACAGCTAGCCATTCGATAAGCCCAGATAAAAGGCCCGCTTTGGGTCTGGCACCACGTTAAGCTACCAAGGTCCAAAACCCAAAATGAAACATCCGCAGCCCTCAAGGAACGTCTACTCTAAATCCGTAATCATATGGTTAAGCTGGGAACGTGAATCTAAAGGTTTAAGCCTCTAGATCAAAAGAGAAGGATAAGTCCCTTCTCCCCACGCTAGCTACAGCCCCACATCACTGGTTCAAACAGGATTTTCCTCTTCTTAGCACGCCCCTTCTCATTAGCCCCACGCCAACCTTTTCCCCGCTTCAGATGCTATAATTGACCATAGAAGTAAAGGCGTGTTTTGACTTGGATCTAGGATGCGTCCAAGCCGCTGGAGGTCTTACTGCTGGAGAAGAACCGCTCTCTGCAGTCGGAGAACGCCACCCTGCGAATTACCAATAGTGACCTGAGCGGTAGGTTCATGGGATCTCGATTCTGGCACTTGGTTAGTTTTCCAGGGGATGCTAGGAAGAGGAGACGTGAGTGTGGGACAGAGCGGGCCGCCCGGGGCTCGCCTCCTAAGCCCTGGACCGTGAGGTCCTGGCCTCCCACGGTTTCCTGCTTCCTCCCTGTTGGTAGAGTGGCTATGAGGATGAAGACGGTAGGATCGGTAGAGATGGTAGATTTCTGGTGAGGACGTTTCGAGGTGGTAGACGAGGTGGGAGACGCTTTCTCCACTACTCCTTTCCTAGCTCTGCCGCCAAGAGCAAAGGTCCAGGTCGTCCTGTTTCTTTGGTGTTCCGGTAGCCTCCCCCCACCCCCAATCTCAGGAAAGGTTCTTTGCTTTGGTCAGCGTTACTGGGTGGGGGAGGCTCCCCCCGCTTGGCCTCTGGTAACTCTTTTTGTAGCTGGTTGGAGTCCTAGCTTTTCGGGACTGGCTGTGCTTCTGGTCTGGGAGTCGGGAAAACTTGTCAAGGTGTCCGATGATGTTGCCTCCTTGAGAATGTGTGTGCCTTCACTCCGATAGACATCTCACAGAGCCTCCTCAGAGCCAGGTGTTGAGAGAATCCATTGGCCCACAAATGTCAGTGCTCGCTGCTCCAGGTCAGGCAGGGTTCCTCGGGGAGTAGCTCGAAGGCTAGCGCTCCGATAACGGCCCTGCCGCGTGCGCCCTGTCGACTCTTTACTGTGTGTGGTACCGCGCTTCATGTAACACTGAGAATTTCAGTTTCTGTAAAAAGGGGATTCTCCAGGCTGCAACGTACAAGAAAGGTGCAAACATGAAAATGCATGTTGCTTGTTTTGGGGGGCCTCGTTTGGCTGATTAAAATTTCAATTTACAAACCAACCAACCAACACACCCCATTGGCCCTTGTACAAATCTGCACTACTTTCCCTTTTGCGGGGCAAACTTTGCATTTTGATCTTGGTTTTTCCCTTTTTAATCCCCCATAATGCATTATGTTTGACCTTCCTTGTAGGGTCAGCCAGGAGAAAAGGGAAAGACCAGCCTGAGAATCCGCGCCCTGGAGCTTTGCCGGCCTCCCCTCCTTCTCAGTTGCCCCGCAACCCAGGGGAGCAGGTTTCCAATACTAATGGTACACACCAGTTCTCACCAACGGGTTTAAGTCAAGACTTTTTCAGCTCATCCCTGGCAAGCCCCAGCCTACCCCTGGCTTCTACAGGAAAATTTGCACTAAACTCTCTCCTCCAGCGACAGCTAATGCAGTCCTTCTACTCCAAGGCCATGCAGGAAGCCGGAAGCACAAGCATGATTTTTCCAACAGGTCAATACAGCACAAACTCCATCCCCTCCCAAAGTCCATTACAACAAAGCCCCGACGTAAACGGCCTGGCCCCGTCTCCCAGCCAGTCCGAAAGCGCCGGCAGCGTCTCCGAAGGCGAGGAGATGGACACGGCCGAGATTGCGCGCCAGGTGAAAGAACAGTTGATCAAGCACAATATTGGACAGCGGATATTTGGACATTATGTCTTGGGACTGTCGCAAGGGTCCGTGAGCGAGATCCTGGCCCGGCCAAAGCCGTGGAACAAGCTGACCGTGCGAGGCAAGGAGCCGTTCCACAAGATGAAGCAGTTCCTGTCGGACGAGCAGAACATCTTGGCTCTCCGGAGCATCCAGGGCCGGCAGAGAGGTGAGAGCCCTTCCCTGTTGGGAGGACGCGTGGGGAGTGTGGCGCCAGAACATTAATCGCGAGCTCATAGCGAGCTCCCTTAGTCTAGGCAGAGGAAGTCCTTAGCCTGGGGAAGCCTCTGCTTCCTTGCTTGTGCACTAACCATAGTCATTGTCGTCAGAATAACTCTAACAGTTCCAATAACCGCTTAAAACTGACAAACCCTTAACACCTCTTAGCGTAAGTGCCACTGGGCCGCGGAGGGGGCTGGCCTGAGCCGCCCACGGCCGAGCGGGTCCTGGGCAGAGCAGGCGTCCCTTCCGCGGCACTTCCGTCACACCTTACCGCTCTCCGGGGCGAGACCGCACGGCCCGTTAATCGGCAGAGGTCGGACCCCGGCAGGAGCTGACTGGGGTCGGCCTCAAGGCCAGGGAAAGACTTAGGAGAGTTCAGAGACAGCCCTGAGCCGGAAGGAGAAGGTTCCAGCCCAGAGCTCTAGTCTCCAGCCGCGCTAGCGCGAGCTGTCCACTCACATCTGTGGCCCCGTAGTAGCCTTCCATTAAGGGAAGTACCTCTGCGCTTTCCTTCCGCAGGGAGCTGAGGGCGGCCTTGGCTCCCGAGAAAGGGCCTCTGATTAAGGCAGCCACATCCCTGCGGAGGGTCAGCGGCCACAGAACTAGAGCCGGAAGGGTCTGCAGTCATTTTAAGGGGCCCCGACTGAGTGATTTGTCCCAGGCCACTCAGGTACAGAGGATCCGAGAGACTCCCAGAGCCAGGGCTCCAAAGGGCCTCCGAGCTCCTCATCTTACAAATGAGGGAAACTGAGGCCCAAAGAAAGGAAGTGATTTGCTTTTCTTAGATAAAAAGATTAGTCCAGAAAGAAAACAGTAACCCAAGAGGTGCCTTCAAATGTCAGACATTTGAAATAGATCCCAAAATACAGATTTTTAACAAAAGGAAAACAGGAGGGTTTGCCCGCAGCCTCAATTTGCAGCATGCATATAGAAAGTGTTTCGTTTTATTTTTTTAAATGGCAACGTTCATTTAAATTAAACTTCTCCAAATGCTAAATGTGGCAGTTTGTCTGGGGAGGGGAGACAGACAGGATTTTCTTTGAGAAGATTCTCTTTCTTTGTCAAAACCTCTTCATTTTATTACATATCTCTAGGCTTTTACTTAGCAGCTCTCTGAAAACTGTGTGGCCGTTTCTCTCTGTCAGTCCGATCAGGGCCTCTTTGCCAGTGCCGGCCCCTTTCAGAGCCCCCGAGCCTTTGAATCGTTCCATCCGGGGGCAGCTTTCTCCTCCTTCATGTCTCAGCCCATATCGTCACCACCACCGTCCCCTGATTGTTTTGTTCTTACCACACTTGTTTTTCGACAGAAAATCCAGGCCAGAACCTGAACAGACTATTTCAGGAAGTGCCGAAACGAAGAAATGGGTCTGAAGGTATGTCACCGGCAGGTGTTTGTCTTTGCGGTCCCTCAGCTCGGCAGCGGCGTGCGCGCATTAGTTAGCGGGGTCTTTTTGTTAAAACTGTGCAGTTTGATTCTGGCCTGGAATCTGATGGAAAAACAGAGCTAGTAAGTATAAAACAACACATGGGTTAGACCGCACCGCTCCCCCCACTCTATCTCCAGCCTACGGACGTGGCCGGCTGAAAAGAGAGAAGCGGAAGCCCCCGTATGGCAGGGAGCCTCCCTTCCCGGCCCCCACCAAAGCATACGCAGGGCAGGGCTCCCATTTTTCCCCCCTCGGGCAGGTGAAAAGACATGTCGCCACCTGCGGGTGAGACCAGCCATCGCTGATGAATTAAACATCTTAGCTCTACGCTAAGTCCTGAGGTTACAAAGCTGAAATGCCCCCGACCAGAGGAGCTTCTGCTCTTCCAGGGGACAGTCTGTCAGGAAGCACTTATTAAACACCTCTACCCAGTACCTGCGCTAGGTGCTAAAGAGACAAAAGCAAAAATAAAACCGCTTCTCCTCTTCCATTCAATAGGAGTCTATAATCAATGAATCAGACAGCATTTATTAAGCACCTATTGAGTACCTGACCCTTGTGGTAGGTGTTAGGGACAAAAATGAAATAGTTCCTATACACACACCCAAAATCAACACACTTATTAAGCACCTCAACCCAGTACCTGCGCTAGGTGCTAAAGAGACAAAAGCAAAAATGAAACAACTTCTCACAATGGAGCTTACATTCGATAGGAGCCTATACCCAGTGAATCAAATAACATTTATTAAGCACCTGCTGTTTACCTGGCACTTATGGTAGGTGATAGGGACAAAAATAAAATAGTTCCTATATACATAAACACACAAAATCAACAGGCATTTATTAAGCATTTGCTGTATGCCAGACCTTATATGGGGTGCAGGAGATACAAAGGAACGTTCATAAATGGCCTGAATTAGCACAAATCCCAGATAGCTGGGTGTTCTTCCTCAATCTTGGTCACCATACTCTTTGGAGCTACTTTTTACAGAGGCTCTCTTGGCACCAGCTGCAGAATATGTATTTAGATGGCTTCATTAGGATCTAAAAGGGGTAATGTGGGGTGCTAGGGAGAGCTGCGTTTGGTTTTGCCTCTGATACATCCTGGCCCAGTGACCCTAGACATGGCACAGAAGCTCTCCCAATTCCCCAAGAAATTCTTTCTGCCCCTGCTAGGACCCAGAGAGGATGTGACCAGACTGGTTGCAGTCTCTGAGGTGCGTGTTCACAGCCGCTTTATGTCACATTGCTATAATCTGGTGAACCTTGTGTTCTCCTCTCCAGGTAGAGTCCTCTTTCTTGGCTTTTTTTTTATTTTATATGTAAATATAGATAGATAGATAGATAAGAAAGAGAGAGAGAGAGAGAAAGAAAGAAAGAAGGAAGGAAGGAAGGAAGGAAGGAAGGAAGGAAGGAAGGAAGGAAGGAAGGAAGGAAGGAAGAAAGAAAGAAAGAAAGAAAGAAAGAAAGAAAGAAAGAAAGAAAGAAAGAAAGAAAGAAAGAAAGAAAGAAAGAAAGAGCAGAAGATAGAAATCCTCCCATTGTTAGGGAAGTGTGTTGACAGTGTGGTGAAAATTCAAAACTGAATCTCTTGACTCTTTACGTTATACAACCTGAACATTAAAACTAACCAGAATTAACTCTGCTCTCCGCTAAAAATGTTTTCTATTTTAGATTCCAGCCTTGAATAAATGTACAGTGTCTGAATTTGATTGCAAACCAAATCAGTTGGGGTAGTTGTTTTTAAATGGCTTTCATGAGAATATCTCACCTTTTGCTTTAAAAAAAAAAATGTGAATTGACAGATTTCTTTTACCCTTCTACAAAATCTAGCAAACTCCTTCCATGGGGACTTATCCAGTATGACAGTACAAAATTCTTCTCTCCTTGTCAAAATAATACTTGTTTTAGGATAGATAGCACAGGAATAATTTCCTGCGAGGTGCCACAGTTCAGGGTATGAACTTTGATAGCAAGAAGAGCAGGTGAATGTCTGGTCACCACAAAGGCCTTCTGGGTACAAGCTTCATTTCCAGGGGCTCTTTGTCAGGCTGACCCTCCTGCTCGCTGTTGGCTTTGCTTTTAGAATGGGGCCTTCACATCATGCGTTTTGTTTCTCCCCACAGGTAACATCACAACTCGGATCCGAACCACTGAAACAGGCTCTGATGAAGCCATCAAGTCAATTCTGGAGCAAGCCAAAAGGGAGCTTCAAGTGCAGAAAACAGGTACGGACGGACGGGGGGCTTCCTTCGGTGCTTCCACGCCCCATTCAGCCAGTCCTCTCGGTCTTGCTGGGCGCAGCGTGGCTGCTGCTGTAACGACCGTTGTCCCTGTGGCTTCAGATGTGGGAGGCTCTGGTGCACCGGGCGGCCATTGTGCCCAGGCTCGTGGTCGATTTTCGTCCCATCTATCCTGTGGCTTTTGACCCAAAGTCCAGTTCCAGTCTGCAGCCTTTTTGTTAAGTAGCAAAGTTTATGGGAGGCAGCTAGGGGGCGCAGTGGATAGAGCCCCCGCCCTGAAGTCAGGAGGACCTGAGTTCAAATGTGACCTCAGACCCTTATTGCTTTTATGAACCTGGGCAAGTCACCTAGCCATTTTTGTCTCAATTTTCTCATCTGTCAAATGAGTTATAGAAGGAAATGGCAATGGGGCAGCTAGGAGGCGCAGTGGATAGAGCACCAGCACCAGAGTCAGGAGGACCCGAGTTCAAATCCAGCCTCAGACACTTAATACTTCCTGGGCAAGTCACTTAACCCCAACTGCCTCAGCAAAAACAAAAAGTAGCAGACTTTGTGGAATAATCATTTGCACACTGAAAAGTTTTCACGAGCTCATCTTTAAGATACTTAAAACTTTCCTGTGGCTTGGGCTGCCCTGGTTGCCTCAGGCGCTGGCGGCATTTTCCGCACGTCTGACCGCTGCCCGTGCTCTGGTTTCATTCCTTCCCCTCCTCCGGCTTGCAGTCGGCACCGAGCGACCTCCGTGCGTTTCCACTTGTCCTGATCCCAGCTCGTGCTTGTCGTCTGGCCGAGGCGCTTGGAGATGAAAACCGGCCTCGCGGCGTCACGGCGCTGCCGGACTGAAGGGCGGGAAATGCCTACTTAATGTCTGCCACGGTGATTTTATTTTGAGAGACCGATGACTGAAAGGCGGCAGAGCCTCGTTCTTTTCGATGAGGGCCCGTCCCCCTTCTTATCTCTGGGAGCCTTTGGGCATATGCTGAGACATAGGTAGGGTTGCAGAGGAGAGCCGCTGTGGGAAATACAGCTCTTCCCGCGTTTCTAAGAACCAGCTCCCCGGCCCTGCTTCAGGTACACCAGAAGGAAGGGAAGGAAGGCCCTTTGGCTTTTCTTACCCTGAGTTCTGACACCGTTCAATGGCCGAGGCCGCAAGTTCCTATGAGCCGTTTCAGCCCTGGAGAGAGGGTCCGCACTCTGCCTGCTCGAAGTCCAGGCCGGGCCTTTGCTGTCCCCGCCGACTCTGGGCTGGGATCCAGGAAGACCAGGATTCCAGCCTCCCTCGCCTTGTGTCTAAGTGCAAGTCACTGACTGGTCCGCCTCGTTTCCCCTCTGCCGTGTGATGGCCTTTGCTCCGGGGTTCCCTTCCATTTGCCGTGGAGGTCTCGCGCTTACCCTTAAAGCCCTTGGGCCACCCTCAGGGTCTCCAGCCCCGATCTTCACGGCACCTGCCCAGTCACGGTGTCCCAGCCCTGGCTGAGCCTTCTAGCTCGGGGCGGGCCGGCAGAATCTGCCCCACAGCGGGGGCCTGTGAAGTACCCCCCCGGACAACTCCACCTTCACTGGACAAGGAGCCCCCGCCCTGGCCCGGCCAGACCCGGGGCTTCGACGGTCTAAGTGAGACCTGGCTGCCAGGTCACGTACCTGGGCAGGGCCGGGCAGCCCCCAGATCGGGTCATGTAGGGAAGGAGTGTCAGGAGCTGGACTTGAAATCGGGATTGGGGAGGGCCAGCGGGCAGCCTGCAGGGGGGGTCACGGTGGTCACTGTCTCCGGCTTTTTGTCCCCGCAGCAGAGCCAGCCCAGCCCTCCTCGACTTCGAGCGGCGCCAACTCGGACGACGCCATCCGGTCCATCCTGCAGCAGGCCCGCCGGGAGATGGAGGCCCAGCAAGCAGCCCTCGAGCCCGCCTTAAAGCCAGCGCCCCTCTCTCAAGCCGACATCTCCATCTTGTCCCCCAAGATCATCACCTCCTCGCCCATGTCCTCCGTGTCCAGCTACTCCCCCCTGGCCATCTCCCTGAAGAAGCACTCTTCGGCCGCGGAATCCAGCATCTCCGCCCTGCAGAACCTCTCGGGTCTCAAGAAGGAGTCCCAGGAGGCCCCGGGCTTGGAGCTCCACGGCGTGGCCGAGTCCGCGCAGGGCGTGCTGCGGCACGTCAAGAACGAGCTGGGCCGCGGCGGCGGCGTCTGGAAGGACCACTGGTGGAACACCGTCCCGCACGAGAGGAGGAACGCGGCCCCTCCCGACGAGGTCAAGGCCGAGGACGCCGGCGGCGCCAAGGAGAAGCCCGGGGGCAGCGGCCAGCCCCGGCCCGAGCGCGGCCAGCTGCAGGGACCCTCTTCTGAGTACTGGAAGGAGTGGCCGAGCGCCGAGTCGCCCTACTCCCAGAGCTCGGAGCTGAGCCTGACGGGGGCCAGCCGCAGCGAGACACCCCAGAACAGCCCCCTGCCCTCCTCCCCCATCGTGCCCCTGTCCAAGCCTTCCAAGCCCTCCGTCCCGCCGCTGACGCCCGAGCAGTACGAGATCTACATGTACCAGGAGGTGGACACGATCGAGCTGACGCGCCAGGTCAAAGAGAAGCTGGCCAAGAACGGCATCTGCCAGAGGATCTTTGGGGAAAAGGTAACGGTCTGCCCGGGCCCTGGGGGGAGGGAGAGGTGGTCGGGAGGGAAAGAAAACCATCAGAGCAGGAAGTGTCCGGTCAGAGCAGGAAATGCCCGGTCAGAGCAGGTAGTGCTCCATCAGAACAGGAAGTGTCCGGTCAGAGCAGGAAGTGCTCCATCAGAGCAGGAAGTGCCCAGTCAGAGCAGGTAGTGCTCCATCAGAACAGGAAGTGCTCCATCAGAGCAGGAAGTGCCCGGTCAGAGCAGGTAGTGCTCCATCAGAACAGGAAGTGTCCGGTCAGAGCAGGAAGTGCCCCATCAGAGCAGGAAATGCTCCATCAGAACAGGAAGTGTCCGGTCAGAGCAGGAAGTGCCCGGTCAGAGCAGGTAGTGCTCCATCAGAACAGGAAGTGTCCGGTCAGAGCAGGAAGTGTCCGGTCAGAGCAGGAAGTGCTCCATCAGAACAGGAAGTGTCCGGTCAGAGCAGGAAGTGCCCGGTCAGAGCAGGTAGTGCTCCATCAGAACAGGAAGTGCCCAGTCAGAGCAGGTAGTGCTCCATCAGAGCAGGAAGTGCTCCATCAGAGCAGGTAGTGCCCAGTCAGAGCAGGTAGTGCTCCATCAGAGCAGGAAGTGCTCCATCAGAGCAGGTAGTGCCCAGTCAGAGCAGGTAGTGCTCCATCAGAGCAGGAAGTGCTCCATCAGAGCAGGAAGTGCTCCATCAGAGCAGGAAGTGCCCAGTCAGAGCAGGTAGTGCTCCATCAGAGCAGGAAGTGCTCCATCAGAGCAGGAAGTGCCCAGTCAGAGCAGGAAGTGCCCAGTCAGAGCAGGTAGTGCTCCATCAGAACAGGAAGTGTCCGGTCAGAGCAGGAAGTGCTCCATCAGAGCAGGAAGTGCTCCATCAGAGCAGGAAGTGCCCAGTCAGAGCAGGAAGTGCCCGGTCAGAGCAGGTAGTGCTCCATCAGAACAGGAAGTGTCCGGTCAGAGCAGGAAGTGCCCCATCAGAGCAGGAAATGCTCCATCAGAACAGGAAGTGTCCGGTCAGAGCAGGAAGTGCCCGGTCAGAGCAGGTAGTGCTCCATCAGAACAGGAAGTGTCCGGTCAGAGCAGGAAGTGTCCGGTCAGAGCAGGAAGTGCTCCATCAGAACAGGAAGTGTCCGGTCAGAGCAGGAAGTGCCCGGTCAGAGCAGGTAGTGCTCCATCAGAACAGGAAGTGCCCAGTCAGAGCAGGTAGTGCTCCATCAGAGCAGGAAGTGCTCCATCAGAGCAGGTAGTGCCCAGTCAGAGCAGGTAGTGCTCCATCAGAGCAGGAAGTGCTCCATCAGAGCAGGTAGTGCCCAGTCAGAGCAGGTAGTGCTCCATCAGAGCAGGAAGTGCTCCATCAGAGCAGGAAGTGCTCCATCAGAGCAGGAAGTGCCCAGTCAGAGCAGGTAGTGCTCCATCAGAGCAGGAAGTGCTCCATCAGAGCAGGAAGTGCCCAGTCAGAGCAGGAAGTGCCCAGTCAGAGCAGGTAGTGCTCCATCAGAACAGGAAGTGTCCGGTCAGAGCAGGAAGTGCTCCATCAGAGCAGGAAGTGCTCCATCAGAGCAGGTAGTGCTCCATCAGAGCAGGAAGTGCTCCATCAGAGCAGACAGCATCCCAGGCAGAGCAGGTAGTGCTCCATCAGAGCAGGAAGTGCTCCATCAGAACAGGAAGTGCTCCATCAGAGCAGGAAGTGCCCAGTCAGAGCAGGTAGTGCTCCATCAGAACAGGAAGTGCTCCATCAGAGCAGACAGCATCCCAGGCAGAGCAGGTAGTGCTCCATCAGAGCAGGAAGTGCCCAGTCAGAGCAGGTAGTGCTCCATCAGAACAGGAAGTGCTCCATCAGAGCAGACAGCATCCCAGGCAGAGCAGGTAGTGCTCCATCAGAACAGGAAGTGCTCCATCAGAGCAGGAAGTGCTCCATCAGAGCAGGAAGTGCCCAGTCAGAGCTTCCCTCCAACGTGCAGTGCTAGAACTGCTGAGGAAGTGGGCGGTCCCCTTGTGGGTCCGACGGTGGTTCAGGGCCTTCCCTCCAGATGCGAGGTCGCTGCAAAGGGGCCTCGATGTACAGGGTCTAGAGCGAGACACCCGTGTAGCCGACGCTCCTTGTAAGCTAGGCCCCGGCCCTCGTTGCCGGCGGGACCGCGCCACAGAACAGCCAGAACCAAACCCCCGGCCCGGGGACGTGTGAGGAGCCGGCCCGTGTTGGGCGTTTCTCAGAGCTTTAGATGCAGCAACCTCTTTGTGTTGTAGTTCAAAGGGGCATCTGCAAAGGGGAAGGGGCTGGGAAAGCAATTAGGAATTGTGGGAAGTCCGGGAGCAGAGCCGGCCGGGAGGACTAGAACCACAGGAGGCGGCACTCCCCACAACGGAGGGAGGGGGAGCTGTTCCGCCGGCCTGAGCCCCCTCCCGGGATCGTAGACAAAGAGGGAAAGCCGGTTATGGTGGCAGAGCCGGGACTCCTCTTCCTCTTGGGGGGGAAATAGCTTTAAGTCAAACGAAACGGGGGCTGGTACCTCGAAGGGAGCTTGAGGGGAATCACCTGGAGACGCAGCGCCCGCCTCAGGAAGCCGGGGAAGGTCACACAGCGGGGGCTCCAGGGCTCTCAGCAGTCCAAGAGCCCCAGGGTGGCAGCCCCGGGCCCTGCTGCCCCACTAGATCCCATTTCTAGGCCGTGCAGGGAGCCCCGAGACCATCTCGTGCCCCTGGGGGGGCTTCCCAAGGTCACACAGAAAGTGCCCGCCCTGGCATCCCTTATTCTGAATACCGATGTCCCGGAGACTTCCCTTTGGGGAGGGGATCGGAGCCCCCGCTGTCCCGCCTCTCCCTCCGGGCCTTCCAGGCGCTGTCCTCAGATGCATTCCCCCCCCCCCCGGGGCGGAGCGGAGCTCTGGAATATGTTGGGAGAGTATTTGGGTCTGTGTGTGGGGGTGTTTATACCTATGCATATGGATGGCCATATGGGGAGAAGCACATTTTACACATCCTGAGGACGGAGTCATCGACGTGGGATTCGTCCCCACCGGAGACGGTCTCTTGGAAGTGTTTCCCCTCCGGCTCCCTGGCTCGCCTCTGGGCCCACGGGTGACCCGGCGCTCAGGGGGCGCAAGCAGCAAACGCAGCCCCTGGGATTGATCATTATTGGAGAGGGGCGCGGGGGAAGGGAGCTCAGGGCCCGCCTGCGGTCCCGATGCCAAATCAGGAAGATCACCCTGCCAGCAGCCATGTCCTAACCCAGTCCCTGACCATGGCACATCCCCTGGCCCAGCTCGAGGCCTTTCCTGCCCCCGGGAGGTGAGGGTGGCTGGGACCGGACCCCTGCCGAGGGCTCTCCGTGGCTGTCAGAGCTGGCCTGCCGGGCGTCCCCTCACGCCCAGATGCAATGAAGGAGGCAGCCAGGAGAGCCCCTGCCCTCCTCAATGAGGGGTCTGGAGCTCCAGAAATGCCCATCGTTTCCTCTTCTGGAGTGGGCCAAAGTGAAGGCCCCATTTTGAGGTCCTGAGAATCCTGGGCATTGAGTGCTGGAAGGGACCCCAGAGGACAGACGGGGAAACTGAGGCACACTGAGCTTTACCGGGGCACAGCGGCGGAAGAGCAGGACCCCAGGGATGCCTCCCCCCCCCCCCCCCCCAGCGATGAGGAGCGTCTCTAACCCCGTGCTGACGTCCGTGTTTTCTGGTTGTCACTTAAGGTTTTGGGCCTCTCACAGGGCAGTGTCAGTGACATGCTGTCAAGGCCGAAGCCGTGGAGTAAACTGACCCAGAAGGGCCGGGAACCATTTATTCGGATGCAGCTGTGGCTCAACGGCGAGCTGGGCCAGTGCGTCCTGCCCGTGCAGGGGCAGCCCCAAGGACAAGGTGATTAACGCGCCGCCCTGCGGTGCCCGGGGGAGGGGGCGCCCGGGCTCTGGCCCAGGGGAGGGGGCGCCCGGGGGTCCTGAAAGGAAGCCTCACCCTCTGCAAGCAGCAAATGAGTCAGCAACTAGGACACTGCTGTTGTGCATCAGCAGAGTGCAAAAAACCAAGGGATGGAGAGGGAGAATTAAAAAAGTGGGGAAGGCGGACACACATTAGGTCATCTCGGGCGATGGGCCGTGGCATGTGGGGGCCCGGGGGAGAGCCGACGGTTCACACGGACGGGGCGGGACGGGCGGGGGGCTCCTGGGACAGGTTTCTCCTCTAACTCTTCTCCCCCTTTTGTCCCTCTCTGCTTTAGTCCTCCACTCTGTGACGTCATTGCAGGACTCCCTCCAGCAGGGCTGCGTGAGCTCAGGTAAGCTTTCCCTTAGCTGCTTTCCCTTGCCTGGGATGGGAAATGGATCTTTGCTCTGCCCAGTGTTATTGGCAAACCAGGTTCCTCACGGTCCTCCCCCTCTTCCTTTCCTCCCGTCCCTCCCCCCCTTCCTTCCCTTTTTCTTTCTTTTCCTCTTTCCCTTTTGTTCTTTCTTCCTTTTTCTTGCTTCTGTCACTTCTTTCCTTCCCCTCCTCCCCCCTTCCTTCCCTTTTTCTTTCTTTTCCTCTTTCCCTTTTGTTCTTTCTTCCTTTTTCTTGCTTCCCTTTTTCTTTTCCTTCTTTCTTCCCCCTTTCCTCTCTTCCTTTCCTTTTTCCTTCTCTTTTTCTTTGTCCTTTTCTTTCTCTTTTGTTCTTTTCTTTTTCTTACTTCCCTTCCTTTTTTTCCTCTCCCCTTCTCTCCCTTCCTTTCCTTTTTCTTAATCTTCTTTGTCTTTTTTTTTGTCTTTTTTTCCTTCTCCCTTTTTGTGGTTTCTCTTTCTCCCTCCTTTCTTTCCTTCCTTCCTCCTTCCCCCTGTCTTTGCTTTTTCTTTCTCTTTTTCCCCTTCTCATTGCTTCTTTCTCCCTTTTTCTTGTCCCATCGCCCTCTTTTCTTTTCTTCCCATTTTTTCCTTTTCTTTCTCTTCATTCCTTTGTTCCCTTTCTCATTTTCTGTCTTTTTCATTTGTTCTTTCTTCCTTTTCTTTCCATTTTTCCTCTTTCCTTCCTTCTTTTTACTGTGGGAGAGACCAAAGGGCACAAAAGTAGCCATACACAGATAGCAGATCCTCTGGTCCACGGCCGTTTAGCCATTGTATGTGTCTGAACCTTTTTGCCCATCAGAATGGGCCATCTTTAAATGTATGGAAGGAAATACTCAGGATTATGAGGAAAATAATGGTAGTTATAGTGAAATGCAGTTAACAGTATTAAAAAAAAACAAAAAAAAAACTAGGTGGCAACCCCCCCATGAAGAAATCTTACTGTGGGAGAGCTTGTGGCTAGTGCGCCGTCTTGTGGGGTAGTTGTTGTGCTTGGTCCTTCTCGTGAACCCCGCATTGAGCCTGGCCTGGGCCCACAGCCTCCGCTGTGATATCCTTCATTTTGCTTTTTCTGCCTCCATATTTATGCTGCAGATTTCCCCCCCAAGTTTGGGAATGCCGAGCATCCTGAATTCTTCCCTGATTTCATTATTTTTCTAAACGTTTTGATCACTGAGCTTCCCCATTTACTGATTCATTGAGGTCCCAGCCAGAGTAAAATGAGGAGTGTGGGTCCGGCGGCTTGCTGGAGGGTTTGGGAGAAGGGGAGCAGCTGGGGCTCCCGCCAGAAGGCCCCCACTGGCCTCTGGGGTTTTTCTCTTGTTGAGGAGTTTGTGTGCGTGTGTGCACGTGTGTTTGTGTGTGCATATTTGTATGTGTGCCCATTTATGTGTGAATTGTATTTGTTTATTGTGTGTGTTGTGTGTTTGCATGTGTGGCTGTTTTGTATTGTGTTGCATATGTGCATTTGTATGTGTGCATGTGTGGTGTGTGTTCACAGGTCCTTGTGTGTGCATGTTAGCGTGTTGCTGTGCACGTTTTACATGTCTCCATGCTTTGTCTGTCTCTGTGTTGTATGTGCTGCATGTGTATATGTGTGTATTGTGTGTTCTATTGTATATGTGTGTTGCATGTGTTGTATGTTTGTGTATATGTGGTGTGTGTTATGCTGTGTGCATATGTGTTGCATTGTTTGCATATTGTATGTATTTAATGTATGTGTTGCATTGTTGTGTGTGTGCTGTGTGTTGCATTATGTGTGTATGTGTGTTTTATGTTGTGTGTGTGTGTGTGTTTTGTGTGTGTGTTTTGTGTGTGTGTGTGTGTGTGTGTGTGTGTGTGTTTCAGACACCCGTCTAGTCCAGACCAGGGTGCAGAAGGGGAAGGGCTGCCGTACTTAGCTGGGGGCTGCTTCTGATTCTCCCTTGAAGGGGCTCCGGCTCTGCCCCCATCAGATCCGTTTCTGGGACGGACGGTTCCCTCCGTGATCAGCGGAGGAGCCAGCCTCGGTGCAGAATAAATGCAGGGCGCTGAGCACCCGCGCCCTGCCGCTGAGTGCCCAGGAAGCCAGGTGGACGCCTCTCTCTGGCTCCAGACTTTGCCTTTTGCTCCCCTCGGCTCCCCGCTTCCAGGCTGGGCCCGTGGGGAGGCTGAAAGCTGGGCCATCCCCAGGCCGCCTTCCGTGCTGAGCCAGTGACCCGCTCATCTCTCCCCGGCGGAGCGTGCTCTGAGGGGGCAGGCGGGCCAGGTCCCCGAGGAGTCTGTTTGCCTTCTGATCATGGCGTGTAATTGCCGCCGCGTCAGCGCCGAGCCAGCGCGGCGGCCACGTTTCTCACGTGAAAACAAGGCAGCTCCACAGAGGAACGTAAATAATAATATTTGTGTAAAGGAGAGTCATTGAAACCCTTTGGGGAGGCGCTGATGAGAGAGGAGAGTGGGGGGGGGGGGATTTCGCGTCCTTGTCACCCATGCTATCATTTTCTAGTGGGTTCGGGGTTTTCTGTTAGAGAAGGGGGCGGGAGACTTTGTGGGCACCCTCTGGTGTCCAGTCAGGGCGCTTATCAGACCCCAGGCCTCATAAAGGACCTCCGGGGCCCTTGCACCGAATACCAGGCTCCTCGGAGGTGGCTTAATGCCCACACGACAGAGATGGCATTTTACCCAATTCGATTGGCCGTCTTTGTTGCCATGGTGATAAGGTGCCACTTCGACAAGGAGGCCTCAGTCCCAACAGGAAATCACCTTGGCTTTTCCAAGATGTGCTCCTGCCTCCACCGCCCGAGGCTCGGGGAGATGCTCCCCTCCATTGTGCCCCCTCTTTTTGATGGTTTGATTGTTGAAGGCCCAGGGGACTTGTCCAACCTTACAGGACTAGGAGGGAAACACAGATGTTTCTAAGGCATCCTGGGGCGATGACTACTGGCTATGGGACAGCGGACAAGTCATTTCCTCTCTGCCTGCCTCAGTTTCCTCCACTGTCAAATGGGGTTAGATAATAGCGGCCCCTCCTTTCAGGCTGGTTGTGAGGATCAAATGAGGTAGGATTGTACAGGGCCCTAGCCCAGTGCCTGGCACGTAATGCTTATTCCCTTCCCCCACCCGACACATGATACAGTTCCTCATAATCCCCAACAAAAAATGTTTTGGGTTTTATGATTGTTGTTTTTCTTTCGGTTCTCTATTTTGTCAAGAGACCGTGTTGTTAGTTTTTCATCTACTGCATTAGCAGTCCCTGAAGTTTAGAGGGGCTTTTTGGTACCCCAAAGGGGCAGGAGGGTTCGGTTTGTATCTAGGGTAGTCTTGGGAGCTAATGTAGAAAAACCTCATTGGAAGATCCAGCCCCAGGTGTTTCTGGGGGATTGTCGGAGCCCCCCTTTTGTTTGTCTTCCGCTCTGGGTCTCATCCATCATTCCTAACCTCATGCTGCTTAGCGGTAGGAATGCCCAAGGGAACAGAAGCAAGCATTTAGAGAAAGATGGAAGGAGGGGGAGGGGGCAATTAAGGCCAGCCTTTAACATCAGAGCCTCGCCTGCAATAATTACTCCTTCCGTTTTAAAAAAGAAGTCCAGGAGACCTGTTCAGAGCCACTCAAAACACGGGTGAACATGTTTCTCCTCATTCCTCGTCCTTGCCCATCTCCTTTTCACAGGAATCTTTATCTTCCCAGGGGAAAAGGAAGCAGGAGGCCATTCATGATTTTTAGAAGGGGGGGGGGGGACAAAGATTATCCTAGTTGCACTGTTCGTCATTATATTACCGGGAAACGGTAGAGAATGATTACCCAAAATCCTCAGCTCGGTAACTTTTTAATATCGGAGCATTTCATTACGGTGGCTAACAAGCCGTTACTGTACCATCTTAGGGAGCATATGCAAATGCATTATCGCAAACTGTGCCCATGAAATGATGCCCCATCCCCCTTGGGTTAATCCCCAAATAGCTGCTTTTATTGGGGCTCCCATCAGGAGCCGCCCCGCCAGGGTGCTCCCCGCCGGCAGCCTCCCCGGGCTGGTGCATCAGCTGCGCCCCATGCGCTTGTTCTCAATCAGTAGACTTTCAGTTGGCCTTCGAGAAGACAGCTGCTGTAATCTGTCTCCAGCGTGTGTGGTCCCCTGCGCCATTTCCCTGACATTTTGACTGTGGGAGTGTGTTCGGTGACCTTCGAAAGTCAAGGGCGTCTTGTGTCCGGAGCACCTTACTCTGGGCCTTGGAAGGCGTCCCGGAGGCCGTGGGCCGGCCCGTATGATCGGGGCCAAGATTTGGCTGGAGAAGCCCCATGGGAAGAGGCTCCTCCTGGAATTGTCCCCTTTGAAGGCTAGAACAAAGACTTTGATTATTAGGACTCCCCCCCCAAAAAAAAAAAAGAAAAGGCCATTTGAGTGAAATGTTAATAAACACCCAAGGGTTGTGTAGCGTGCTGTTGGATTATATCTCCAAGATGCCGCACAACGTTAGTCTTGGGAATGTCCTGGATTTCTTTTTGTTTTTCTTTAAATATTTTATCGAGCGCGACAGAGGAAGCAGTTCTGCAGAACTGGACCATGGGTGGACCAGTTCTTGTAAAACGGAATTATTAGGCTCGCAGTTTTGAAGAGCTGGTTTTGATCTTATATGGTCCCCATGTTCCTAGAGTAGTTGTGGGATCTAAGCTGGGAGTATCCCCTGGACCTTTTGAAGGATGGAGAGAAACATAATTAAGCTCAAAACCCTCCCCCTCCTTTTTTTCTTGAATGTCAGCCACATCTTCGAGCACATTATGCTTTTGTCATTTAAATAACTGTAATAAACAAAAATTTTGAACCCTGGGATTGAAAGACTGAAATAGCTGAGTTAGTGGGAGGAAGAAGGGTCATCTGACTTGTGATTCATCCAGGCCTCGAGCGTTTTCTGCTCGTTGGGGCAAATTTATTGGGCTTGGTCTCTGGGATCCCACCTCGCTGATGGGTGAGGGTCCCTGCTATTGGCTCGCTCGGTGGGAAGGATGGGAAGGGAAGCCCCGATTACCCTGAGGCTCATCCAGGCGCTCGCCCCTTGGGTTCCTCTGTGGTTCTTGGGAATCTCCTCTTGAAGTCCCCACTTGTCTGATTCCGCCGCCATTTGTTCATTCTCAGACAGAACGCCAGGCCCACCCTGAGGCATGGTGGGTCAGGATGGCGTGAGGTTAGGCGGCCCTTGCCAGCTGTTTCCTTTCTGTCTGAGCCTGGCACCTGGCCTTGTACACTTCTTCTGCTTTAGCCATTCTTGAGTTGTGTCCCACTCTTGGGGACCCCATTGGGTTTTCCTGGCAGAGACATTCTCTTCTCCGGCTCATTTGACAGATGAGGAAACTGAGGCAGGCGGGGTGAAGTGTCCCCTCGCTGGGAAGTGCCTGAGGCCGGATTTGAACTCAGGAAGATGAGTCTTCTGACTCTCTCCACTGTCTCCCTCCCCCGCTTGCACAATAGTAGGTGTTTAATAAATGTTAAATAATTTATTGACTCTGGGAACATATCAATGTTCTAGTTAACTCTAGCAGAGAGTTCCTCATTGGGAGATCCCTAAACCAAGGTCTGATCTCAAAACGATGAGGCTCCGGCCTGAGTCCTCGGAGCAGCTGCCATACTGCCCACTTTGCTGCCGGGCCTCTGAGGGCCAGAAGCCTGAGAAGCCCCGAGACAAGCCGCTCCCCGGCCAGCACCCAGCACCTGTCTCTGTAAAAGGAAAGGTCTAGGTTGGAGGCCTCCCGGCCCCTTCCACTTCAGCCAAACCCCCATTTTGTAGAATTAAAGAGCAGGGGCAGGGCCCGGACCTTTGGTTTCAGTGATTAAAGGGAACGTCTCGATGAGGAAGCGCTCTCTACTGGCGCAGGCCATCGCCTCCTCTGCAGCTCCGTGTCCTAGAGAGCGACTCTGAGCCGACAAGAAAGGATTTCGTTTTCAGAATCTCGCGACGTGCAGCTTTTCAAGAATTCATCCCTTTCATAAATAAAACAGCTCCTGGCTACGTTAACTCATGTTTGGAAACCACTTGAAAATGGTTCCCAGAGAGCCATCCTAGCTGTTCACTTTGGAAAACTGGGAAATCTGGTCTCTTGACAGTTACCCTGTGAGCTGAAAAACCCCAAAGGGAGAGGACTGGCAGGGGAGCTTCCGTCTCCCCTCCTCCTGTACCGCGGGGGCGGCGGGCACCGAGCCTGGCCTCCCTCGCCTCCTGCTGCACCTGCAGAGCTTGCGGGGGCTTCTCAGGGGCGGGCGGCCCTCTGTACGTGACACAGAATTTGGCTCCGTGCTTCGGCTCTTTCTCTCTCTCAACAAAGATTTGACCAAAAAAATTCTCTATATATGGAGTATTTATATGTGTGTATATATAATATATATATAAAATAAAACCCAAACGCGAGCTGGCTCCCCAAATCTCGCCGCCCATATCTTAATGCATAACCTCCAAACCTTGCCTCCCGAAGAGCTGTTCTGTTAGCTGAGCCATCCCACAAGCAGTCTGTGTGCCCAGGATTAAATTCTTCACTGTACAGACCAAAATAGTCCTCCCAAGGAATAGATAAATATAGTTGCTTACAGTAAAAGGCTTATTTTAGTGTCTAGCTAAGTGACGGCTTCACGTTTTCATTGGTCGGGGCTCGAGGGCCAGTTCTAGGTGCTGCCTGGGTGGGCTTCCTCCGTGGCCTTGTGGGAGGCAGCTTCCCCTCAGCTCTCTGGGGGACCGCCGAATGCCATGAAGCCGGTGGAAAGCTTGAGCTTCTTCCGGTTGTCCTTAAGGTTGACATGGCAACCTGAGCGTAGGTAGGGCCGGGGCCTGGAGAGCCGGGACAGCAGAGCAGAGGAGGACAGGAGTCCAGTGTAGGGCTCATCAACTGTTAGCTGTAGTGTTTGGACGGGCCGTTGGAGGCCCAGGGACCTCAGCGGGGTCCGGACCACCTTGTTTCTCAGATAAGGAATCGAGCCCAGGGAGATTAAGGGTCTCACCTCCAATCACACAGCTAGTAAGTAATTGGGGAAAAAAGATTTGAATCCAAGATCCAGCTTCTTTCCATGGTACCATACGAGATGTACTTTCATATCCCGCAGAAGTATAGAATGGGAGCCCTTTATCCAGCCCCTGCTAGGCCATCTCTGCCCTCCATCTGCCCTCTACCAGCCCTGCATGGGCTCATTTTCCACACGGCAGAGGCTGTCCGTCTTTTTCGGCCTCTGATTTCTGGAGTGCCATCAATGGATATTTCCCAAAGATTCCCCAGAATTATTTCTAGGAGCTTTGGTTGTGTTGGAAAGAGCATTGGTCTGAGAGTCAGAAAGCTTCGGTTTCATTCCAGGCCTGCTCTTCACCGGAGCTAGTTTTTCTCCTCACTAGCCTCAGTTTCTCTGTCAGAGGAAGGGGTAGAAGGAGAGACCCTCGAGGGTGGACGTCCACCTAGTCCAGCCCTCTCAGAAAAAGGGTCAGTGGCAGCTTAGAACCTAGTCGGAGGCAGGGGCAGGGCTGGAATGGGAGATTTCGCTCCTTTGCCTTTCTTAAATTGTTCTACATCCCCTCTGCTCCACCCTCCACTGGTTCCTAAATAAAAGTTCTCAAGAACCGACTCAGGAAGGAGCTGGAGAGTTGGGGGGAGCAGCTCCCATGGAGGAAAGCTCAGGACCTTCTGCTGGCCGCCCCGTTCTGGCCAAGGCCTCCCAGAGTATCTGAGCCACATCAAGGGCTCCCAGCCAAGCGGATGAGAATTCACCCTTGTCCCCCTACCCCCGGCCCATACTCTCTGCCCCCTTCCCCCTCTCGGCTGCACCCGAAGGAGAACCTAGAGCTGTGTGTGAAGAACAGAGCCCCCCAAACTACTCTTTATAAAGTGAACGCTGCACCCTGAAGAGGAGCTAAGATTACACCTCAAAAGAAGTAATTAAATCATATTTAGATTACAAGGAGCCGTGTTGTAGTTGACAAATACAGAAAATCACTTCCAACAAGACAAAACAGACAATTACTGGGAAATTAGGTATCCTCAGTTACCTTGTGTCTGTGTCTTCTTGTGTTTCGATTGAAAGGAAAAAATAACAACCAGAAAACCCCACAATAAAACGATGTTTGCTTCTTGCCTAATTTGATGCAATTTCTGCCACTTAAAGTTGGCGGGCTGGCTGGGAGGTAATAAATAGAGAGAAGGCCTCTGACTTGACAGAGCTTTTGGCTGACTTGATTCTCTGAAGTGCTCAGGTAGAGATCCCGAGAAGGTGTGCTAAAGAGCTGGGGGCCTTCCTCCTCCTCCTCCTCCTCCTCCTCCTCCTCCTCCTCCTCCTCCTCCTCCTCCTCCTCCTCCTCCTCCACAATATTCCTGTCATCCTCAGAGAGGGAGCCGGTTCCCTGGGCTTCCCCCTCCATTTTTCATCTTCCTGTCTTGGTAAGAAACGTTCCCCCTTGTTTTATCTTGGGCCCTTAGGCCGAGCCCTCGCCGCTCCGGGGTACGCCCCTGGACCCCCCCCCCCCCCCCCCCGATCGTCTCTGCTCATCTGCTGGCCCGGTCGTGGCTGGGGGAGGCCGGGGGAGGCCGCAGAAGCGTTGTTCTGGTCCTTTGTCCTCGTCCTAAGTTGGCGAAAGCCGTTTGGATCCCTTTCTTTAACTTTATCTCGATTTTATGTCTGTGTGTGTTCTTGCTTTTAGAGCCGGTTCCCTAAATATAGCCTGAGTCTGAACCGGCAGATGTTTGGTCTGTCCTTTACGAGGGGACCAAAATTAGCCTGTCATTTGGCACCTAAATAAAGTCGCCGAGCCCGCCTTTGTCAGCTACCTAGGCAATTACCAGGTAGGGAGGTTGCGACATTTTGTTTTGTGCGACAGAGGCGATGTTTTCCGTAGGCCGTCTCGGCGCCCCACCAAGGCCGGGCCGGGAAGATCTGGGGCCCGGCCCGGCAGCCCCCCCTCGGCACCGGGGGGAGGGCAAGAAAGCCTCAAGTAGCATCCCCATGTTTTTAAAGGACAGGGATAATTTCCTTGGTTTTTGGAGGAGAAATCCACCCCCGGTGCCTGAAGCGAGGCTCACAGTGGGACTCCCCAGGGGCCACAGAAAGATGTTATAATCAATTACCACATCATAACACTGATGTATGATAATTACTGAGTGTCCCTCCTGAGATGGGGCAGCATTTGGCTGGGATGCAGCTCGTTCACGGTCCACTGCCTGATTAATATGCAAATAATGGGCTGATTGCATGATGAATGCTGAAAATGAGCTCGCTGATAACGTGAGCAGTGAAGCGAGAAGATGATAAATTACTTTTACTGACTGTCCTACATTAAGTGCCCCTTTCTCAACAATTTTATCACAAATTAAGTAAAGCAGGATGGAGAGATTATGAGGATGTGTAAAGTAATGTACCTTAATAGCTTGCCTAATATTGTTGCCTATAATGTAAATGTCACTGTGGCTGTAGCTCAGCACGGGGCTGCTCCCGGAGAACAGAACTGCCCCGGGTCCAGGACTGGGCCGGGTCAAGCCTTTCAGCCGCTCGGGCTTTCAAAGCGAGACGGAAGGGAACCCGCTCGACCAATGTGTCGGACCAGCCGGGGTCAGGTGCCTTTGATTTTCTGAAAAGGAAAAGACATTCCATCATTAACCCAAGCAGCGTCCCGCCCACGGCCCTCGCCGTTGGATGGGGGGGACAGGATGTCCTGTGGCTATTTGGACATCTTTTCATCCGGCTGAAGCTCTGGCTCCGTGGGGCTCGCGTCCATAGGCATCCATAAAAACTTGGCGGTGATCTGGTTGGCTTGCGTATTTTTTTAAAACCTGTGTTTTTTCAGGCCAGAAACAAACTCTCTTGTCGTGTTGTAGTCTAAGCTTGAGTGACTGAGATCGTGGAGGTTGGCAGAACGAGGAACGGAGACCGTTCTAGACAGAAAAGCCGGGCCTGCTCAAAATGGAGAGCCCGTCTCTCACACACACATGTACCTCCAGTGATGAATCTTTGATTACAGCAAAGCAGTTAAACTGGCCTTTTTTCCCCCCACATTTCAGTAACATATATTTAGACCATTTGTGTGATATGCTTTTTCACTTAACATAGGAACGTATCGGTTAAGTGTTCGTACACACAGCTGGTTCAGTAATAAGGTTATTGAGGATAATTTGAAAGTGTCGTCGCTAAATCAGCGTGGACTTTGAGAGAATCTGGTAACGAGGCAAGAAGCTCTTATTGAAGTGGCACCCACTGGGTTCGAAAGTGCAGAGCATCAGAAATGTTGTCAGCATGTATTGGCTACAAAAATGAACTCGTGGCTTTATTCAGGATGGGGGTCTGGGGTTTTAAGATTTCGAAATCCTGCTTTTGACTTTCAAGTTCCATTAGAAGCTTGGAAAAGAGCCATGAGAAAAATATCAATCCCCGAGAGAGCAATTTTTACTCAGAATAATACGTGGCCTCCAATTGATTAGCCAGTTATCATTCCATGGAGACGTTCTGGGGGACACAGAAGCTGTTTGACTCTAGTCGGAGCAAAGTGCACATGGGTATTGAAACTCTTCATTTAGATCAGGAGCCTCGAAATGACATCTTCAACCTTCATTAAGAGCGTCTAAAGTAAATGTGCAATTTCTGGAGCAATTTAGAGTCAAGAGAATTTCTTTCAAATGGTTTTAGACTAGGGGAGGACAGGGCAGAATGAGGGAGAAAAGGGGGACCCTTCTTCGTGCCTTATTCCGGGGCATTTTTCATCCCCATTTTCATCAACCACAAAAATTTATTGTTAAAATTATTATTGTTACATAAACTTGGTCCCAACATGGCCCACCCAATTCCACTGTGTGCTCAGGACTGATTTTCCCACAATCCCCGTAATGTTTCGATGTGGTTGAGCTGCAATCCCACCCCATCTCCTTGCTCGAGCTGTTTTATTCTGGGTGAAAGACCAAAAGGATGTACATTTTCTAAACTGTCAACAACTTTGACCAGAGTTTTTCCTCTTGAAGGTTTTATTATCATTTAAACCTGTCTTCATTGACGTGATTGGAGCCCTTGAGTATAGGATTCTTTTCTGCTTTGTTCACAATTCTCACAATCTTCTGAACCCACAGTTCTAGAAATTGTTCATCTTTGTGGTAACATCCCATTAGGTTTGTATTTATTTGACCATTTTCCCATCATTGGGCATTGTTTAATTTCTCACTTTTTGCTATTATAAATAACGTCGCCATCAGTATTTTCACAGAGGTGGGTCTTTTTCTGTCTTGTCAGCAACTTTCTTGGGATCCAACAATAACTCAAAGAATATAAAATTGTTCTCAATTGATATTGCGTCGCCTTTCTTACTAAGTCCTTTGCTTCTCTCCCCGCCCTTTTGACTACAAATAATTTTAGGAGAATATAAAAACAGTTGAGCAAAACTAACCAAAACATTCAGCAATTCTGACCTTCTGTACGGTGTTCTAGCCAAGAGGTACATACATGGTATCAATCGATTGGGACTTTTTTTTTCTCTTGCCTGATTCCAACTTCTTTTCCAAAATGATTGAACCATTGCACAGCTTCACTGGCACTAAATTAACGCGACTGTTTTCATTGCATCCACGTCCATGATAACTTCCATCTTTTACCATCCAGGCCAATTCATTGCATAGATTCCCTCAGAATTATTTCAATTTTCATTTTCTGATTATTCACTTTTTTTTTAGCACTAAGTAAATTATCATTATTTGCATTTCTGCTTTTGAGAACTATTTGTTCACCTCCTTTTATTACTTATCTATAGAGGAAAGACTGATGATTTTATAGACTGTATCAATACAACATAGACTTTGATATCAGACTTTTCTCTCCAATCCATGTCTTTTTCTCTTCCCCCCTCACCCAAATTCACTTTACTTGTACAAAAGCATTTCACTTTTATAATAATTTCTCAGTTATAACTGTTACACATTCGGCTTCTAGCCACAGTTCTGAGGCATTTTCCTCTCATTTTTGGTGGTGGTATTTTTTACGTTTAGGTAGCTATCCTTCCAAACTTATTGTGGTGGGAGTGATGGGACATGCTGTGCCAAACCTATTTCCTACCAAACTATTCGGTTTTTCCAGAATTTCCTGATCAACAGTCATTGATTGTGCGATTGTTGAGTGCAAGGCTCTGTACGGGCACAGTAGCACAAGGCACATTCCCTGCCCTTGTGAAACTTACCGTCGAGTTGAAGAGAGAGTATACGTGTACAAAGGAAAGCGAGAATATTACTTTCTATGGGTCATTATTTCCATTTTCAACATCTGGCCTTTTCTGCAGATGTTCTGCTTGCTTTATTCTTTCCTTTGTTAATTTCTACTACTTATGAAAGCAATTTGCTTGGCTCACGTTGGCCGTATTGATTGAGGGTGACCCAGGACAGTGGTGAAGTGCCAGTTTCTTATTCGTGACTGATAGGGCAACCCTTCCTTTCAGTTGCTTTATTCAGCATTTACTCCCTCACTTAAGGGCCTTTGCCTTCCATTAAATCGACTTAGGGCTATCCAAAGAGGGTTTTCTTGTATACCTGTAAGTAATTTGTGTCCGGCTAGGAAAAAGTTGAGGTGTTTGAGGTGAGTGACAAAGCCTGAGGGAGCGAGAGGGACAGAGGCGTCCAGAGGGAGTCCCGGGAAGCTTGTGGAGGAGGTTTTGTGGCGCCTCTGGAAGTGTGCAGACAGGCTGTCTTGAAGATCGCGATGCTTGTGCTATCACCTGAATTAAAAGCACAAAGGTGCCAGGTGCAGCCGTAATGTTTGGGGATGAATGTATGTGAGGGCACGTGGGCAGTGGGGTCCGGACACGGGAGCACGTGGGCGGCGGGTCCGGACACGGGAGCACGTGGGCGGCGGGTCCGGACACGGGAGCACGTGGGCGGCGGGTCCGGACACGGGAGCACGTGGGCGGCGGGTCCGGACACGGGAGCACGTGGGCGGCGGGTCCGGACACGGGAGCACGTGGGCAGTGGGGTCCGGACACGGGAGCACGTGGGCAGTGGGGTCCGGACACGGGAGCACGTGGGCAGTGGGGTCCGGACACGGGAGCACGTGGGCAGTGGGGTCCGGACACGGGAGCACGTGGGCAGTGGGGTCCGGACACGGGAGCACGTGTATTTGTGTGAAATTTGCAGCTCTTGTCTCAGAACTTGTAAAAGCCTGGCTCTGTTTTTGATAGTAAATCCATTAAATGCCGGCTTTGGAGGGGGAAATGGTGTTCATAGATTTGTGATATTAATTAGTCTTGTAGGGAGATTTTATTGCATTACTGTACTCAGCATGCCTTGCTGATTTATGAGCCCTCGACAGCGGGTCAGATTACTGTTGCATTTCACCTTTGGTACGGGGAGCCTCATTATTTCAGTCGAGGGTATGAGACCGCGGCTCCTCAGTCAGGGTTACACACGCTGGAGTGTGAGAAAAGGCCCCGCGGCACGGCGGGAGACGCCACAGGGCAAAAAGGCAGTATTTGCAACTGGACGCTGCGTTCAGACGTGGACGCACGGAGATGACTCGGGGCCGCCCGGACTTTCCACGCCACGAGTGGGGGAATGCCAGGCTTTCTTTGCGGCCCCTTTAGAAAACATGGAGGATCCTGGCTGTGGAGCCAGAATTAGGGACCTCAGAGGGACCCTTTCAGAGGGAACCTTATCAGGAAGTCTGGATGAGCTCTGTCCTGGTTGTTTGTTCCAGAAAGAACCAGACTGTCCTGGAGGCCCCTTCCCACTCTAAAATGTCGGGAATCTGTGGAAACCCCTCGGCTCCCAGGCGCTCCGTGAAGCGCCTCGATCCGCTCCTTCCTTTCCCTCCTCCCGGCCCCGCGTGGACCCGAGCCCGGGCTGCGGACAGCTGACGAGTGGGGCGCCAGACCAGACCGCCAGTTAAATAATGTTTGGGTTCTTGTCAGAATGTCACAGAGTACCCTGTCATTTTGTTTCAGCAACTTGTCCTTCTGAATGCACAGTGTGCCTTATGGCACGCCAGCAGTAAAAATGTCACTTACAATAATTACTTTTTGGTGAAAATGCTTGCTGACTTCCTACCTCCAAGCTGTTTTTTACACAGTGGGGAGATAATATGAAATGACTTTATCCTGACTGCTCAAATGAACACTAAATGGAATTTAGGTTATTATTACCGCAGATAGAGGGCTGGGCCTGCACATTTAAATCGGGGGTCGGATAAGCTGCAGAGGCTGGTCTCGGAAAATGGGCCCGGCCTGCTTTTCTCAATGCGCTGCTGTTCAAAACTCCGGGCAGCTGTTGTCTGCCGGCTGGTTGGAACCTCAGCTTTCCTAATCCTTTTAGAGCCCCTGAATGCGCCGTGTAGTGGAGAGCAAGAGACGGCTGCCATTTTACTCCAGTTTGTGCCTGGGGTCCCAGCGCGCCACCCCCCGCCCCTCAGCAAGCCTCGGGCCGATTTTGAGTCTTACAGAAATTTCATCTGTGTGAACCACAAAGGAGAGGATGGAGGAGAGAAGAAGAGAGGAAAGGAAAAGGGGAGGAGAGGAAGGGAAAAGAGAGGCGAGGAAGAGGGAAAGGAGGAACAGAGAAGGGGAAAGAGAAGGGGAGAGGAAATGAGAAGGGAGGAGAAGAAGAGACAAGGGGAAAGAAGAGGAAGAAAGAAGGGGAAAGGAGAAGGAGAGAGGAAGTGAGAAGAGAGGAAAGGAAATGGGAGGAGAGGAAGGGAAAAGAGAGGAGCAGAAAGAGTAAAAAGGGAAGGAAAAAGAGAAGAGGGAAGGAGAAGGGAAAAGGGAGGAGGAGAGGAAGGGAAGGGGAAATGAGGGGAGGAGAAGAGAAAGAAAGAAGAGAAAAGAAAAAGAGAAGAGAGGAGAGAAGGAAAAGAGATAAAGGAGAAAGGAAGTGAGAAGAGAGAAAAGGGGAGGAGAGGAAGACAGAAGGGGAAAAGGGAGGAAGGGAGAGGGGGAAGGAAAACGGTCTTTCTGCGATCCGGATAAAGCCGGGGGGAAGACGTGTGCTTGATGGGTTCTTGGAACAGGCAAACTCTTTGTTAGGATTTTGCGAGTGTTCTTCCCAAAGCAGATGCTCTGGATGGGGAGTCGCGTCACTTTGCTCTAGGAGCCCCCAGGCACCCGCTGCAGATGCTGTGGATGCCTGGGGGTGCAGGGGAATGCAGGGGGGTCTGGCCGTAGGATGAGGGGCCTGGGTCTCTGCTGAGCATCCCGCTTGCCCACCTTGGGGCCACTCTCCGTCCAGCAGAGCTGGCTTTTGGGTCTGCTTTAAAAGAACCCTTAAAGAGGTTCTTGGGTGCTGTCCGGGCCGGAATGGGCCACGGGAATGCACAGGGAGAAAGCCCTTCTCCAGCCCGGTGAGAGGGAGCACTTGGGGAGCCGCCCATGCTTATTCTCAGCTGGGAAGGGAGAGATGGAACGAGAACGGGGGAGTGGGTTGGGCGGGATGGGAAAGCTGAGCTCGGTCGGGGCTGGCTCCATTATTTTGGCAATCACCCCTGCCCCTAATTAGGTAGTGTCTACACCAAAAATTGGTCTTTGGGTGGATCCACTGTATCCCACATGACCGGGTTTGGGCAGTAATTTTCCAAGAAATCCTCTTCTGCTCTGAGATAATTAATATTTCCCTGGAATTAAAGATTTAGAGCTAGAGGAGAGGAGAACTTAGAGCCCAGTAAGAGGGGGAAACTGAGGTCCGGACAGATTCAGAGATTTGCCCAGATCACGTGGGCAGCAAGCGGTGGAGGCGGGTTTGGCAGGTCCTGGCAGACTAGAGCAGCCTGTGCAGAGCTGGCGGAAGCGTGGTGAGGGGGCGGTGGGACGGCCCAGCAGTGAGCCCCCTCGCAGGGTCCCGGCTCATCGTTGACAGTGAGGAGGTGCCGAGCTGCGGTGTCGGAGGGCATGGTCTTGGCGTTCCTGGCCCGGCCCCCTCCCTGCGCTCTGTTTTATCAAGACAATCGTGTCATTTATTCTGAAAGGGAAAATAAATGTGCCAATTGCCTTTTACATAAAATGGAGACCCTCCAGAGGCCCGCTCTCTTCCCCCTGGTTTTGCCACCCCAGGACCTCTCTCTAGGTGCCCCCAACGGGGAGCCATGGGCTGCCTCTGCCCTCCCAGATATGTTAGAACAAAGCTGAGCAGGAGTCTGCTGGCTGCCCCATGTCCAAGGGACCACGTCACTAAAACGGGGAAGAGTCTGAGCAGAACATGGCGGACGCCAGCTGAGTGGGTGCGCCCAAGCCTTGGCAGACAGAAAGCCCCGGATCCGGCCTTCCATGGCTTCCCCTGGAATCGGGCAGGTCTTTGGCAACATGGCGTTCTGAGGATCCTCTTTCCACACCCCCTCCTTGGCCTTGACCAGCAATAAGGTCTTTGTGCCATCTGGAGCACCGTGGCCCATGAAAACGGCAGCAGCCAGGGGGGGGGGTCGAGTGAGCGCCCGCTGGTTCGCGCCCCTGGCCCAGCCACAACCCCCCGCGCCACAGCTGCGCATTTACTTTAAGTGGTTTCTGAAGGGCGATTGTTCTCAGTGCCCGTTGGAAGGTGCTCCCACTCTCTGAGGAGGGAATGTTCTCTTGCATCTGTCCATGCTCATCAAAAACCATGGGCTCGACCGGGCTCCCTCTGACCCGAAAATAGACGTCCCCACATCTGTTAATGAAAAAATTACCTCCCCGTCAGAGCAGGCAAAGGGCCGGGGAGTCTTTAGGCAGCGCTTTATGAACGCCAAGAGACGCCCGACGGCGGCGATCTATCGGGGCGTACGCCGCCGCCGCCCCGTGCGGTGATGGGCGTACGGCCGGGAGGGGCTCGCCTTTCCCGGGGTGGGCTGGGACGAGGGCCGTGTGCCAAGAAGGTGGGCTGGCGAATTCGGGGAGGAGGCTCCCCCTGCAGCCCTGCCCACGCTCGGGTCCGGGATGGCGAGAGGTCAGAGAGTGCAGCTGCTCTGGCGGTTTGGTCTGAATTCTTTAAAGCTGGCACCGGGGCCAGAATCGGGAGGAAGCCGAACCAGTCCGGGGCGGTTTCTTAGCCAGGCAGCCATCATTCTGACCTTGCTGTGGGTGAAAGGACACAGACCTGCAAAGAAATCTGTTTATCATGTGGGGAATTCATGCCATCCCTGACAGTGTACAGTGAGCAAGATGGATGGTCTGCCAAATTGGTCCCTCGCATGGGTGAATCAGGGCAAATTTACAGTACAATTCCTTTGCTGCTGCTGATACAAAAATAACATTTGCTGGGTTTTATATTCAGTTGTATGATGACCCAGGGGTGAGCAGAGAAAAGAAATCAGATTTGTAGGATTCATATTGCCCTAAAGATTTATGTGGCCCATACCTAGCTTTTATATCTGTCTCCTTTACATCTTTTATAACTGGTTTTTTAAAAATCCAATTACCCAGGTGGAGGGGATGGCTTTATGTGACTGTCGGGCAACTTTTCTGCATCGAGGACACGGTACAATAAAAGTATTTATCATTTTAAATACCTCCATTTTATTGTGAGCGGGCTCTGTCCGGGGTTACCGACACGCTGGATGCGGTAATGTCTGCGCGACGGTTACCGTGCAGTTGTGTCCCAGAATAGATCGCCCCATTGTGGCTCCGTGCTGCCCGGCGGCCGCGGGGAGATAAAAGGGCACTCGCTCCGCCACGCCGGCGTGCTCCCCTCCCCTTAGCCCACGGGCACTGGTCTTCCCACAAGATGAGCCGGGCACCGGGCAAAGCAAGGGCAAGAACGGGGCGGCCCCCGAGCAAGTCTGCCCCACCGGCGGGGGCAGCGGGAAGGATGTAGAGGGGGAGGCCACCTCCTCCCTCTGCTCCCCACGGCCCGTGCCAACAGCCCCCCTTTTTGGCGGTTGAGGAAGCGCGGGGTGGGGGCGTGTCAGAGGCGGCATCTCCAGGTGTCACTTGGGCCGGGCCTTGGGACGATGTTCCGGACCTAGGGAGAGCTCAGACTGAGATCAGGGAGCGCTCAGTGGCCCGTGTGGGAGCGGCGTGTGACCATCAGCAGGTTCACACTGGCCAAGGCGGGAGCAGGAGGAGGCCCCAGGAGCCTGTTGAGGACACAACCCCGGCCCCAGCTTGGGGGGAGCAGAAATCCTCGGTGATTTAGCAACCCCCAAAGTGAACTCGAACCTCTGGACCCTGACAGCAGGGAGTGTGTGTGTGTGTGTGCGCGTGTGCCTGGGTGCGCGTGGGAGTGCCTGGTGCACACACACACTGCCAACCATGGGGGAGAAGGAAGCTGGAGCAAATGGGCCAGCAGAGTCCTCCGGCCTCCTCCCCGGCTCCCGCAGGAGCCCCGCAGGCTCGTTGAATGGCCATGGGCAGGGGGGAGGGGATCAGAACTAAGGCTCGCTGCGGCCTGGAAAGGCGCCGTTGGCATTTTCCTCAAGAAATCATGTGTCTGGCTTCCAGGCGACCAGGAGCCCCGGCGGCCCAGCGGCCTCTGCTCCCGCCCTGCAGCCCGGCCTGTTAGTGGGATGAGCACGGATCTCTCTGCAGGGAAAGGGGCGGGGGGAAAATAGGGCATCAGCTGTTGATGGTCTCAATGACATCCTGAACATCTCTGTCACGTAGAGCAGCCGCTGCCCGCCTGGTCATATGAGACTTTATTTAAAACCCAACATGTGATCCGGGCCTTCAGAACATTCGCCCAGAGGAAAACCACAGACAAAGGACTGGGGGCCCAGGGCAATGGCAGAGGCCGGGCCCAGGGTTCCTTAAACGGAGATACGCCAAGATCAGTTTCTTGTGGAGGTGGGGGGCTAGGGGCGCGGGCCACTGCACACTCGCTTGGATGCGTTCATTTGTCTGATTAAACCCCCCTTCTTGTTCTTTATTAAGGGGGGGGGGGGCAAAGGGAAGGGATGATACAGCCTTGGGAAACTGTAGGGGATGTAAAAATAAGAGACCACAATATGTTTTGTTTATTTATAGATGAATGTAGATAAATAGAACAATTTATCATTTTAGATAAATTGATTTATAGATAAATAAAAATTTGATTTACTTTCACATAAATAGGATAATTTGATGTATTTATAGATAAATAGGACAATTGGCTTTTATTTGTAGATAAATAGAACTAATGCCATGGAAGAGACTCAGATAAGCCCCTCCTCCTGTTCTACAATGTCTATGGAAATGCCCATTTGCTTTGGTGCTGGTTAAGTTCAAAAACTTTTTTTATTAAAAAAAAGGATCAAGCAGAGTCTTAATCCGTGAGAGCACTTACTTTCTGGCCACCCGCGAGGCCCCGGCAGCAAGCGCCCCAGGCCACCCAGCTCTGCCGCCCGGTGCCCGCTGGAGGCCCAGCCCTCTGAGCTCAGTTTCCCTCAGTGAAGATCTCAGATTTAGCGTAGCTTCTGCACCAGAGCAAACGACAAGAATAAGAATTCATGATTTTATGATTAGTGAAGCCGGGAAAACGTTGCTGAGGTCTGTGGATCTCTTCCGCCGCGGTTATGTGTGTGTTGTGGGGAAGTCTAGGGCGCCCCGTGGGCAGGAAGCGGGCGCGGGGGGCGGTGACCCTCACGGAGCCGCGTGCGTTTGCAGCCGCGTGTTTGGTTATTACTCTGGGATGCGAGGAGTCGGGGAGACTGAAGGGGCCGCCTCTAACCCGGCCTTTGCCCGTTTCCGTTGCAGACAGCACTCCAAAGACCTCGGCCAGCTGCAGCCCTGCCCCGGAGTCCCCGATGAGCTCCAGCGAATCGGTGAAGAGCTTGACCGAGCTGGTCCAGCAGCCGTGCCCCGCCATCGAGACGAGCAAGGATGGGAAAGTCCCGGACCCCGGGGACCCTCCGGCCTCCGACTCGCAGCCGGCCACGCCTTTGCCGCTCTCTGGACACTCGGCCCTCAGCATCCAGGAGCTGGTCGCCATGTCGCCCGAGTTAGACACCTACGGCATCACCAAGCGGGTCAAAGAGGTGCTCACGGACAATAACCTTGGTAAATAGCGGCCTTCGTTACGGGGGAGGCGCGGGGTCGGGCCCCCTGCTGGGCTCTGGGGGGGGTGAGGCGCAGCGGGAGCGATCCCTGCCCTCCAGTGGGGACGGCCCGCCCGCGGGCACTCTTTAAGCACCTACTGTGTGTCAGGTACCTTGCTGGAGGCCAAACTTGTGCAGGCCCCCCTCCCTTCAAGGAGCCCTGGGCTGTGGAGTTCGAATCCTCCCTCTGGTACTTATTCCTTGGGTGATATTGGGCAAGTTGCTTCACTTCTCAGTTTCCCCAAATGTAAAAGGCGGGGGTTGGGCTCTGTGCCCTCAAAGGTCCCGGACCTCAGTTTCCTCATCTGTCATATGATGGGACGGCCTCTGAGGTCCCTTTCAAAGCCAGAGCTAAAGGCGCCTGATCAGGGGCAGGTGACTGAAAGGGAGCAGCATCTCTCCCTGATTTAAGCCAAAGGGGCTTAAAGGTCTTTTTGTTCTTAGTCATCGAGGTGCCATTTTTTTGCCCGGTTCTTTCTATGGTTTTTATGGCCTGTGGTGTGACTGAGAGTCCCCCAAAGCAGAAAAGGAAGGAAGTGTGCCCCAGACCGTGCACTGGGTGGGGAGGCGCGCTCCCATGTGGGACGTCGCAGTCACATGACCCAGGGGCAGTCGGGGTCCCGTCATGGCCGCCAGACCAGAGAGAAGAAGCAGCTCCACGAATTCTCCCCGATCGAACATGGACCACCCTCCCGTCTGACCTGCGGCCTCCTGGCACCTCACCCGGACAAAGCCCGTGTGGCGCCGCCCTCTCCAGCGGAGGAAGCGCTTGTGCCCAGGACGCGGCGTCCAACCCGCCTGACCCGCCCCTGTGTCTCGGCAGGGTGCCCCCAGACGTTTGTCTGGAAAGCTGTGGGATGGGCCCAGCTTTTTCCTTGTTTGGTCTTTTCCAATGGAAGTAGGAGAGGAGGGAACAGGATGATTCCGAAACTCTGCCCAGCGTGCCAGCAGCAGAGGGGCCGCCACCAGCCTGCTGCGAAGAGACTCCTCTCCTCCCGTGGCCGGGAAAGGCCTTTGTAACGAGAACTGCGAGCGGCTCCTGAAGCGCTGCCTTTTGAAGACACTTGGGGAGGTTTTCTTGGATCCCAGATCGAGAGCTGGAAGGGAGCTGGGGGTCTCCTGGTCCGACTCCCTCAAGGGCCGTCGCACAAATGCAAGAGTCTTTCGGGGATTTGAACCCAGGCCCTCTGGCTCCAAACTCATTGCCCCTTTCACCGGATCACGTTGTCTGTTGGCAATTACTAAAATGCATGAAGGTTCCCAGGGATCCCCCAGTTTTGGTTTGAGGGTCTCAGGCCTGGCACAAGCCGAGAAAGTTTGTCTTTCCCATCTGACACAAGACACAAATAGTGCATCGAGTAGACGTGGGGTCAGGAAGCCTCCATCACGAGCTGGGTGAGCTTGTCTTGTCGCTCCTCAGCCCTAGAATGAGAGCGTGGGATTGAATGGTCTCCTGGACCCTCCCTCGGCTCCGTCACTTAGATTGTCAGGAGCCTGGGGACCCCTCCTCCCCAGGGTGTGAGTCATGACGGCCGAGGCCGCCCCACGCGCCCACAAGATTCGCGGGGAAGGCGTCGAAGGATAACCTGTGGCCTCTGAGCTGAGCTAAGAACAAGGGGAGACATGACCGGCGACCGGCCTGTCCTCGGGCCCCCGCACGGCCCCACGAAGGACGCGGATCCACCGTTCTCGGGGCTCGCCGAAGGCCTCTTCCTTCCTGGCCCGGCAAAGGCCGCCCGGCTTGGGAGCAGCGGCCATGGAGGCAGCCGGGGACGGAGAGCCCGGAAACGTGCCGGGGACACGGCGCTCTCCGAGGCCTCCGAGGGAAGTGGGAACGATTTCCCAAGAAGAATCTCTCGGTTTGGAGCCTTTGTTTTCTTCGCGTCTGGATGTGCCAGACATAGCGAGAGGAGCTATTTATAGACCGTCTTCCTTGAGCATCAGGGTCTCTCCAAGGGACAGGGTTGGAAGGAGAAGTCGGCTGCTGCCTCGGGGGGGTGGGGCGGGAGGAGGACCCGGAGAGCCGCCGGATCCGAAGCAGCCCCGGAGATCTCGTCGGGAGGCTCCTTGTCTCCGCCCCCCAGAACTTGTCCGGAGCCCCTGTGGGCCGCCCACGTTGGAGATTTACGCTCCCCATCGGGGCAGGCTGGATCCTCACTGGTTCTCATTCCAACGGCTCTGAACGGGCACATTCCTAACCTGCAGCTAAGAAACCTTGGGTCGGGGGAGAGATTCTTTTCTGCCTCTGAATGGCATTTTTAAGTTCTCTCATGGCCATGATCTCGGAGGGCCGCCGGGAGGGAGAGGCGGGCCTGCCAGATCTCCGGGAGAAAGGCCTCCCAGAAGGAAGGGCGGATCCCAGACGAGGGGGCCTTGTGTCCCTACGCGGCCCCCTCCGGGACCGGCTGGGACCTGCCCCCCCTTTTTTGTTACCTCTGGGCTCCTGAAGGCCGCCCTTTGGCTTCCCCGGGATCCTGCCTGGAAGCCGCAGAGCTTTCTCCTTTTTGTCTTCCCAGAGCACTTGCTAACAGCCCTGGCCCGAGTTACAGCAGCGTCCGGAGGGGCTGGGGGAGGCGGGGGGTTAGAACCGCTTCTGAAGCGCAGTCAGTCCGCAGGGATTTATTAAGCACCTACTTGGAGACACGTGGGGGGAAATCTGTGACCTCATCAGTGTGTCCAAAACGGGAACAATCACCGTAGCCTGTAACTGCTCAGCAGGCCAACGAGCATTTATTAAGCACCTCCTGTGTGCCAGGGAGCACATTGAGCGCTGAGGACACCCAGGCCAAACGGTGAAGCCGTCTTTTCCCACGAGGAGCTCGCGGTCTGGGTAGGGCACAGTGGGTTCCAGTCAGAATATGCAGAATAAAAACGAGCTAACCCCATACCCGTGCTCTTTTAACCCAAAGACTGAAATTGAGGTAACCAGATTAACCCTCTCTGATCCCCCTTAGTCTCGGGCCCGTCGCCAGCCTTGCCCTACGGCCGCCATTTTGAGAGCCCGCGGTGACGGCTCCCTCTGCTTCCCCCTCAGGTCAGCGTCTGTTTGGAGAGACAATCCTGGGGCTCACTCAGGGCTCTGTCTCCGACCTCCTCGCGCGCCCCAAGCCCTGGCACAAGCTGAGTCTGAAGGGCAGGGAGCCCTTTGTCCGGATGCAGCTGTGGCTCAACGATCCCAATAATGTGGAAAAGCTGATGGACATGAAGCGGATGGAGAAGAAAGGTGAGCGCGTCCTCGGGTCCGGGTCATGGTCACCTCGGGTCATACGTTCGAATCGAAGAGATGATGGCCCCGGGTCACACTGCCCGCGGTGAGGGGTTCTCGGGCCAGCGTGGCCGGCTGTGCTGACCAGCCCTTTACAGGGCGGAGGCTCAGCCTCAAGGGGGACCCGCTCCTCGGACCGCCGAAGGCTCGTGGGCCTGTGCCCGGCCACGGCCTGCGTGCGGGGGGAGAAGGGCCGGCCCTGAGGCAGCAGTGCGGTTCCCTGTAGGTTACGGAGCAGGCAGAAATCCTAGTGACGAGGAGGAGGGCAAGATGACGGCCCGGGGCTCCGCTCACCCAGCAGCGCCCGCCCAGGCAAAGCCCATTCCCCCAAATCTGTGAGGGTCGTGGCTTTGGGGGCAGGGGCGCGGTTTTTTTGGGGGCAGGTCTGCGATTTAGTCAGTCAGCAAACCCTGGGGAAGGACCTGCTCTGGGCCGGCTCTGTAACGTGATTAGTGAAGGGGCTTTCGAGGAGACCCTCCAGATGCCTGGGACGTGGGCACCTTCTCTACAACTCAGGGCCCCGGAACAAGCTCCAGGAAGGCGGAGCTGCTGACGGACCTGCCCCCTCGGGCCAGTAAATGGGAAGCAGGCCCTGAGCCCAGCTAGCATTTCTAACGGGCTTCCTGTGAGCCAGGCCCTGGGCTGAGCACCTTATACATGGTCTCATCCGCCTGAAGGGACTACTATTACATACCCATTTAACAGATGAGGAAACTGAGGCAAGCAGAGATGAGATGACTTGCCCAAGATGTCACAGCCAGGAGGCATTTTGAGGCTGGATTTGAATTCCCGACCCTCTGGCAGAAGGCGGCTCTAAAACATTTCTTTTTGCAAAGATACTCAGGGCCTGCCTAGCCCCAAAACTTTAAAGTGTGTTTAGTAAGCCCCCTCCTGGGTGCTCCCAGCCCCCTCCTGGCTCCTCCCAGCCTCCTTCTGGGTGCTCCCAATCCCCTCCTGGCTCCTCCCTGTGGAACCACCAGCTCTAGGCCTTTCTTGGGGTCGGGCCCTTGGGCAGCTGCCAGGGACCCTGCGGTCCCGTCTCAAAGTCCTTTTTTTAGATGGGCGACAGAGGAGACCAGTCGTGTCCGTGTGCTGGGGTCAGAGTTCGCTAAGCCCAGGCCCTTCCCCTCAGTCCCCTTCTAAGGGATGAATCTGTTCTCTAGACCTTCCTCACGATGCGACGTTAGCACCTTCCTTCAGTAGTCACTTAAAAGCACCTACTGCGTGCTGGACTCCAGGCCAGACCTGGACAGAGCGAGAGCCTCAGCGTGTGCACACGTAGGAGAGGAGCGCGGAGCTCCCTGGTGCGAGGCCCGAGTTCGGATTCTGCCTCCAGGACCCAGTGGCCTTGTCCAGCCTCTTGTCCTACCGGGGATAAATCAATGCAAACTAAAGGAAACGGGGGCGGGGCGGAAAGCCTCAGAGACCACCAGAAACCCGAGCCTCGGAGGCGCCCCTGGAGACCCCGAGGCAGGTGACGGGCCCAGGAGCCCCAGGAAGGGAGCCCAGCTCTTGGGGTGGAACAGAGCAGGCCGGGGGCCGGCAGGTGCCCTGAGGTCAGCACTAGAAATGTCCCGGGAGTCTGTGCTCTGCCCCTTGTGGAGCCACCGCAGGGCAGGGGACCTGACTGAGGCAAAGGGAGGGGCCAGACTGGTCTCACTGGGGGGGAGGGATGGAGGGGGGTGGGTGACAAGGACAAAGGGGGCATCCCTGGCAGGGAAGGGGGGTGAGGGGCCCCAAGGTGCCCCCTAGCTGTTCCCAAACTGTGGAAGGCCCTAGTGCCAGGGCCAGGAAACAGGAGGTGCTCCCTGGAGGAGCTTTGTTAAGCAGCCTCACAGTTCCCCTGGAGCGCTGGCCCAGGCATTCCGTGGCTCCCAGCACCACCTTGTGGCAGCCGTGAGCTAGTGCTCCTGCCCAGTCTCCTTTGCATGGGCCCAGAGGCGGCCGGGGCCCCAGGCAGGGCCAGGGATGCACAGGACAACTGAACGCGGACCAGCCCCGCGAGCGAGCCAGGAGCCTGACGGGGACACCCAGGGCCGCGGGCTCTTCTCCGCTCGGGGCTCGCAGCCCCCCCCCCCATTACCCCCAGGGAGGGAAGGCTGAGCAGCCGGGCCCACAAGGCGTCTGGTTCTGCCTGTCTGGGGGGGCGGTGATTGAGCTTTCTGAGAGCACAGGGCGGCCTTGAAAAGACCCAGCAACAAACGGGCCGCAGAGCCGCCTGTCCTCGTCCTCGGGCAGATTTCCTCCTTCCTTTGGCCTCCTCCCGGCACCCTCCCTGTGGCTCCCGACGGCCCGGGGCCTCGCCCTTGCCAGGGTGCCACCTCCTGGCAGCCGGCTGACGGGGTCGTGAGGTTAGAGACGGCAGGGCCTCCGGCAGCCTTCGGTCTCCCCAGCCCCCCGTCCGCACTCGTTTTCTCCCGAGAGGAAGCCCCTGGAGCAGCTGCTGGGGCCCCGGGTCTCCCACGGGCTGTGTGACTCTCCCAGGAGGAGCGGCCCTGGAGGCCTTGCCTCGGACACTGCACCGGCCGGCAGCTCCTTGGCGAGGGCCCGGCACCTCGGAGCCTCTTAAGTGCCGAGCGGGGCCCGATGACGGGCAGGGAGAGAAGACAGACAGATAACGGAAAACCGCGGGTGACCTGGCACGGGCACCAGGGTGTTCCCTGCCACCTCTTCCACAGCAGTTATGTTAGAATAAGGAAGCCCCGAGGCTTTGGCTCCCCCAGCCTCAGTGTCTCCTCCTGTAAATGGTTCAGTGGGAAGTGGGCAGATCTGGGTGGGAATCCTGCCTCTGCCACTTGAGCTGCAGGACTCTGAGGAAGCGGGAGAGCCCGCAGACCGAGGCCGGGGACATGGGGCCGGGCGAGGGCCAGCCCCTCCCGCTGCAGCCAAGCCGCTCTGGGGAAACAAGGCTGCTAATCCGTGGGCTGGTCCTGGTGGGAGAGGGAGAGGGCCGCGTCCTCCCGACACTGCAGAGACCAGCCCCAGGCCGAGCTTGGGGCCCCGGGCAGGGGACTGACCCCCCTCGAGGTGGCTCCGAGACAGTGAATTAGGGGCCCTTCATCCTGTGAACAGGAAGGGCATTTGCTGGTTCTGGCTGTCCCTCACAGGGGGCCGGACCCTTGTCTGCTCGGCACCTTTGTCCCCAGACTAAGACGGTTTCTTTGTCCTGCAGCCTACATGAAGCGGAGGCACAGCTCAGTGAGCGACAGCCAGCCCTGCGAGCCCTCCTCGGTGGGCATCGACTACAACCAGGGCGCCAGCCCCCAGCCCCAGCACCAGCTGAAGAAGCCCCGCGTGGTCCTGGCCCCGGAAGAGAAGGAAGCGCTCAAGCGCGCCTATCAGCAAAAGCCATACCCATCACCAAAAACCATTGAAGAACTCGCCACCCAGCTCAACCTGAAAACCAGCACCGTCATCAACTGGTTCCACAACTACAGGTGCGGTCCCGCGAGCAGCCGAGGGGTGGGGGGGCGCGAGAAGGGGCCCAGACCCCCTCGGGGAACCACCGAGGCCACACATGGTGCTTGAGGACTCGGTGTTTGGGGCCTAATGGGACAGACGCTAGTGTGGGATCCCGCAGGCATCCCACTGAGGGGAGCGGGGTAAAGGCCGCCATCCAGCCGGGATTGTGAGCCGGGCAGAGCGTCCGCGGCTGGAGGCCGGGCGGCCTTGGGGCCCCTCAGCGGGGGTGATTTCCCACAGGCCCCTGTTACCTCCGCATGGCTTAGTCAGCCCTCAAGGAGCTTCCTAGCAGGATTCTCAGACCTTTGTTCCCCTCCTGGTAGACAAGAAAGGTGGATTTCCCCATTTTACAGATGTCTGGGTGCCCCGGCTCATGTGGGGTGTGGGGGGAAGCAAGCTGCCGGGACCACCAGAGAGGCAGAGGGGAGGCTGTGTCACAGTGTGCGACCCCGGGCCCCAGCACTTGTCCTGCTCTGTCAGCTCCACGCGAGGGATCCGTGTGTCTGTCCAGGCCTGGACCCCGTCCTCCAGAATTCAGCGCGCTGGGCGTGGTCTCTGTTTCTGCAGGCTGGGCAATTACAGAGTAGCACATTTAGTGTGACAATGAGCTTTTTTTTGGAGGAGGTGCTAACCTCACACACACACACACACACACACACACACACACACACACACACACACACGTGCGCCCTTGTCCCCAGGCTCTTACCCAGCGGGCTCTCCTCCAGGCTGGTCAGGCCGGCACCACTGCCCTTGGCCACTTGTCACAAGAGCTGCCCCCTCCCCCACCCTGGCCACTCCACAAGGGGGCCCGAGCACAGAACTAGGGCCGGGTTTTACTGCAGAAACCATCCCACTTCCTCAGAAATGGAAGTCTCCAGGAAGGTCGGCCTTGCCGCGATTCTGCCTGAGCGCGCACTGAGGGCTCCCCCATCAGGGAAGGGTGGCCATTTCTGAGCCGGATGCAGGGAGAGGCTCCTGGTCAGGGACCAGCGGCGAGAGGCAGCGCTGGACAGGCCTTGGGGGCCATGGGGTCTAACCTCCTCAATTGACACATGAGGAAACTGAGCCGTGAGGAGGGGAAGGATGACAGACTTTCATGTCACAGAAGCTGGTGGTCCCCCTCTCAGAATCAGGAAATTCTGAGTTTTAGTGAAGTTAGATCCCCAAAATCCTAGGCCCCCTAGATCTAGCTGTGGACCCTGGGGGACTCCACGAAGTCCAGGCAAAGAACTCTGATCAGAGCTTGCGGGAGGCCCCCGTTTACCGATGGGGAAGCTGTAGGCGCTAGCACCGGGGGGCCTCTGGAGGCTGCTGGTCGACCTCCTCCTCCCTGTGCCAGGGGACAGTTAAACAGAGACCCCTCCATGGCAGCGCTCTCCCCATAGAAGGCCACATGACGGGCCCTTAGCCCCAGGGCAGGGACCACGCTCCGCCATCTTGGCGGCGGATCTCCCCTTGAGCCTTTCTTCTTCTGAGGAGGAGGGGGGCCCTCCTGGCTGACTTCACAGACCTCAGGGGCCAACCTGGAAGCTTTGGGTTCATGCACAGCAAGGAAGCAAACTGGGGAGGGAGCCCCCGTCTCCAAAGCACACCGGGAGCAGAGACTGGAGCACCGTCTGTCGGTGAGGGGCCTTCCCATTCCGGAAAGCCGGCGCTCCCGGCCTCAAAACCCAAAGTGAAAGCCACGACCTCCGGAGCGCGAGGTTTCCCTGAGATAACCGAGCCAGGATTTGGGCCCCGGGTCTGAGGGAGCCCCACAGGGGAATATCCGGCTGAGAGCCAGCCCCTGGCACCCTCTCCTGCTCCCGTCCCCCAGCTTCTGCCGGAGGCGAGCGTACCTGAGCCGCGCCCGGTGATGTGCGCACAGACTCGGGCCCATTGCAGCACACGTGAGCGGCACACGAGCGCACTCTCTGGGCAGAAGCTTCACACTCTCATGTTGCCCTCACCCACTCGTGTACGGTGCTCGCATGCACTCATAGCCCCCGGCGCTGGGCGGCTGGGGGCTTCCGGGTGTGCACATGTACTCTGTCACACCTGGAGCTGGCCCCCACCCCAGACTCCTCGTCTTGTAGCTAGGGAAACTGAGGCACAGGGAGGCTGACTGAATCCCAGCCTGAGCTGGAAGGGGGCTTGGCCTCCATTTGGGGAAACTGAGGCACAGGGTGTAAGCATCAGAGGTTGGATTTAAATCCAGGACCTCTGACTCCCAGTTGAATTATGAAGGTTTGGTCTCTGTTAGCGAGGCCCCAACCCCTACTGAGTCCCCTGCCGCACTTAGCTCTGCGAGTGACCGGGAGCGCCACAGGGGGGCCGGAGTCGGGGCTGCCCCAGGTGTCCCCTAGTGAGGGTCAGGTCTTGGACAGGTGGCACGGGGCGTCCCGGGAGAATGGAGATGGGGAGCCATGATGGCCGGCCCCTCTCCTCACAGCAGCTTCTCCAAGACTCAGTTTCCTCATCTGTCAGATGAAGATAATAATACTTGTCATTCCCACCTCTGCACACATTTGTAAGAAAAGCTTTGTCATCCGGGGGTCACATGAGCAGTTGTTCCTGTTTGATGATGGGGCCTGAGCCCAGAGGAAAAGGGTCAGCGGGAACCCAGAGAGGTCCATCTGGGCTGAGCCTCCGTGTGGCCTTGGGCAGGGCACTGCTCAGACAAGAAGGCCGCTGGGTTCTTCTCCTGGGTCACCCCCTCTCCAGCTTGTCAGGGAGGGGGGTCAGGCTGGACGGTCTCTGCTACCTCTGGGACCCCTGGTTAAGAAGCCTCAGGTAGCTCAGGAGCCGCCGTGGGTCTGATGCCCCCTGTGCCCCCCATCAGCCCCAATCCCCCCCAGAGCCCCGTGTCTCCCCCCCGCTGACCCCTGCTTGTCCTTTCTCTCCTAGGTCTCGCATCCGCAGGGAGCTCTTCATCGAGGAGATCCAAGCAGGGAGCCAGAGCCAGGCCGGGGCCAGCGACTCGCCCTCGGCCCGGAGCGGCCGCGCGGCCCACAGCTCGGAGGGCGACAGCTGCGACGGCGTGGACGCCGAGGGCCCGCCAGAGGGCAAGAGCGGCGCGCCCGAAGTGCCGGACGAAGTCGGCAGTGCAGCCACAAAGTCTCAGGGAGGGCAGGCGGAGGCGGCGGTGGAAGCGGGCGGGGAGCTCCTGCAGCTCGCCCGGTCCGCGGAGAAAAGCGATTCATTCCACGTGGGAATGGAGCCTCCGGCCCAGACGGACGACGAGGGCCGGCCCGCGGGGCCGCGTCGGAGCTCTCCGCCGGGCTCGCGGGGTTCGGGAGAGCCCCCGGAGGCCCCGCCAAACTCTGCTCCAGAAGAGGACGCCTCTACCTCAGCCGCCTCTGCCACGGCCCCTGTCGGGGAGAGCCCCTCCAAGCCGAAGGAGAGCTCGGAGAAAAGCCCCAGTTTGCCAAGTACCAGCTCCACCGCCTCCGGCCCCCAGAAACCCCACTCCCTCCAGAGCCTGTTCAGCTTCCCCGAGGCGACCGGCGCCAAGACCACGCGAGACAACACGCTGAGGAAAAAGAAAGCCGCCAACTTGAACAGCATCATCCACCGCCTGGAGAAGGCCGCCAGTCGGGAAGAGCCCGTCGAGTGGGAGTTCTGAGCCGACGGAGCCGGCAGGCGGGACTGGACCTCCCTGGGCTGGCCTTCCTTGGGCTGCGCACTTACCGCCCTGCGGGCCACAGGGCAAAATCGCCATAGGCCAAGGTGCATATAGAAAACAGAAGGGGCGTCGAGCCCATTTACGTTGCGTTTTCGAGGAAGAAAACAGATGTGTAGTCAAGCCTTTTTGTACCCTCAAGTGTTTTTTTTATTGCCCTAAGTGATTTCCACAGTTTCTGGAATAACTCTTACAGCCTTTGCCTTGCGCCCTCGTCTTTCGTGTGGGCTTTTAAAAAAAAAAAAATCAAACCCACATATTAAAAGGGGGCTTTTTATCCGCCATCTGATGGCTTCAGAGCGATAATAATACACTATTATCTTCTTAAACCAGGAAAAATGGGGAGGGGGGGGGACATTTTTCAGAAAAGTTTAAAAAAAAAGAAAGTTTTTGTAGCTGTCCAGTTGCCACTAAGAGATTGCACAGTCAAGCCGACTCTAAACACACTAGTTTGGATTCCTAAATATTTTCAAGAAAAGAATCTTCTTGTTTGAAACTTTGAATTTAAAAAAAAAAAAAACACATTTACTCCACATATTTTTTAACAAAAGAAAAAAAAAAGTCACATCAGGAAAATATCTTGGTTTGTGGTAGCTGACGGGCGGGCGGGCGTCGTGTTTTCTGTGAGTGACAATAGAACCTTGACACGTAGTGCACATGACTCCATAGCTTTAACCAATTCTGGGCTTTTGCAGACCAGGGTTTGTTTAATACACTCCATTTTAGGCCAAATCAGGACAAAAAAAAAAAAATCGGAATCTAGGTATTTTATAATCTGCTTTTTAACCTCTAACCGCAGAGCACGCTGATCAGACCTCATATCTGGGAGGTTTCGGAGACAAGTTAGAACCGTAGCATGTACTTGTTGGTTTTGCCTAATTTATAGCGTCTATGTGTTTTGTTTGCTTGCGTGGGTGCATGCGTGTGTATGTGTGCGTGTGAGTGTGCGTGTGCGTGTGCGCGCTTTGGAAAAGAAAGAGGGAAAGAGTTGGCCAGTAACATTTCAGCATGCAGCTCGGGGGCCCTTGGTTACGACCTGAGCCGCCCAGGGGAACTGGAACAGGGTTCCGTCCCTTACCGATGGAGGGCTCTCCTGGTGGGAGATGGCGCGGACCGCTCTCCCTGAGCCGGAGCCTGCCTCAGATGAAGATAGCTCCCTTGGTGTCATTCCTCCTTCTCTCTGTTTCCCTCTCCCCTTCCTCTCCTCCACCCTTTCCCCTCTCGTTCATCCCCTCTCTCTCTCTCTGTCTCTGTCTCTGTCTCTCTCTCTCTCTCTCTCTTTCTCTCTCTGTCTCTCTCTCCCTTCTCTCTCCCTCCCTCTCTTTCTATCTTCTCTCTCTCTCTCTCTTCCCCTTCTCCCTCTCTTCTCCCCCCTCTGTTTCTCCCTCCGTCTCCCCCTTCCCACAAGCCATCTCTTGCTATCACATTCACTCTTGCTATCTCTCCCTCTTCCCACTACAAGCACTGATCACTATGTTGAAGTTGTGGGAAGACGGTTGGGGTTTTTTTGTTTTTTTCCTATAGAAGAAGAGAGTGCCCGGCAGTAACCATCCGCCCCCCCCTCGCCCCCAAACAAGAAGTGGCCCTAACTCTTAAACCAAACCGTTCATGCTCCTGGACCGCGGTCCAGATGGTTCTGCCCTTCGTCAAGTTTGCCTCTTGGAAACAAGCTTCCTTTATGCACAGTTTCGGACAGACTGAGTACAAATCAGAAGTCTAACTTGTCTCTAATTCCTCCTGTTGTCTATGTGTAGATGCGTGAGAACAGAGGTGAGTGAGAGAGTTCGTGAGTGAGTGTGAGTGCGCGCATGAAAGCCGTTTTCTACGTCTCGTCTTTTCTTACGTACCTGTGCACACATGAGAGTGCATTACTGCCACCTTTTTTCAATACGCTCTTTTATCAGTTTGGCTTCAACAAATTTGCTAATTTAGACTCCTTTATTGCCATATCTTTAAAACTAACAATAGATGATTTCGGTATATATATATATATATATATATATAAATATATATATATTATTTTTTTTTTTTGCTTATTTATAGGTGCTGTATTTTATTATCTGATTGTTAGGAAGGGATGGAAGGGGGCAAATATTCTTTAGTGGGATAGACTGCCGGCAGTATTGGGTATACTTTACAAAATGTTGTTGTCATACTGTATATTATTGATTGAAAACTTTTGACCGTATTGTGTATCATTGAAACTTTTGTCTTAGGTCAGCATCTTTGGATGACATTTTCATGGTGCATTCATTATTTCTTAAGTTGAAATTAATCTTTTCTCTTTTTGATTGCGGGGAGGGGGAGCTACAGTTTGGAAGGTATTCCCCCACGATCACGCCTCAGCGTGCTTGTATTAATTAACTAATAGAACTCGGACTGTAAGATGTGAAACCATATTTCTTGCATGATGTTTTAGAAACGATGTATTTCATTTACAGTCTCTTAACCTGCAGCACTTAGTTTGAGTGTTCACAAATTCAGAGTCACTACACTTTTTTTTAAAAAATGCCTTTTCATGAACAAGAAGTATGCAGAAGGCTCTAGGAGGCTGGGAGACGGTAGTTTCTGTCCTTATGGTCGCATCGGCTCTGGGCTCCAAGTTTGGTTCTAGTACTGAGATTTCTGTTAGAAGTAAAGCTCAAAATTGAGGTCCTTGGAGAGAAAGCAGGTGCCCATCTCACGAGTCCCGGGGTAGGAGGAAGGGAGGTTTTTCGGAAGGGGCCAACCCTGAGAAGAGACTTGTCAGGACCATGGAGAGCACAGGATGGGGAGGGGGCACACCTTAGGGAGGGACCCTGGGGAAACCTACCAGATCACAGCATGAGTCGGAGTTGGAAATGGATGTCTAGGTGGTAAGACTGGTCTTTGCAAAGCCATCGAGTCCCGGGAACTTTGATGAGCAAAGTTGCTGGGACCTCGGCTCTCTCGCTTCCTCCAAGTAAATCGTGACTTGGGGAGTCATTTCTGACTCGACGGCCTTCTCAATCTGACTTCTTTTTCTTTTTTTCTGGCCGGATTCCCATCTGGGTGCTTGATACAATCAGCTGGCTCCATGGGGCGGGTTCTCCCCCTCCCCTAGTATTTATCTGCTCAGTTTCGATCTCAGGCCGGTGGTCTTTGGTTGTGTCTTTCCTGCTTCCTTAGCGCTCCCACTATAGGACATGGAAACCAATGGAACATGAATTAATCTTTCATCTTGATAAGCAATATTCAAGTGCCTTGAAAAGCGTGCCCTTAGTTGACATTTTCTTTCTTCCCACTCCTCTTTGGCCCGTGTCTCACTCTCCATCACACATGCAAGCAGATCGCCCGCTTCCGTATCCTCTGTCACTTTAGAGAGCTGATTTGTACCTCTTCCCCGGGGGAAATGTTTCCATTTAAAACACTAACATTTAATTACAAGCTCCATTATACCATTTAAAACGGTTTCTTTGTGCTAATTGGAGGCAGTATTCATAATTCTGAGTCAAGGTTGCCATTGCGACTACCTTAGCCAGCCAGCACTGGGCACGTCACGTCCCCCTGCTGGCGTCCGCTCCCGCTCGGGTTCGTCGGTGGTTCTCGTGATGGAGGGTGTGTTTGTTCAGATAGAATCAGGTCTGATGGGAGGCCCCGTGGCGTGCCAGCCCAAGGGGCAAACCTGTGGTCGTGCATGGCAGGGAAGCTCGGCTCTCTTGCCACGTGACGGCACCAGGGGCAGCCATTCTGGAGAGGGAGGTCGGGCCCCAGCACGTGGCCCGAGAATGTTGGTTTACATCACTGCCAGCAAGAGGGGAGGGGAGACGGCTTCCCTCCACCTGAGAGGATTTTTCAAACTCAGTCATTTCAATCAGAGTTACTAATAGAGGAAGAGTGGAGGGGAGGACGCAGTGTGGCAGCAGGCGTTTGGAGTGTTTGCCCATCTAAGGCACACGGATGCCCCCGACCAGTTTTTCTTTTAATAATTTCTTGTTTTCTCTCCCATTTAAAAGAACAATGACCTCCTCTTCCCCCTCCAAAAAAACCCAACCACATATTTAGAACTCTTAGATTGTGAAACAGGCCCCCGAGTTAGCCTGCCTCGGAGGCAGCAGCCTCTTTAGGCGTGAACAGGGAAAGGAGGGAAAATGTCATTAGTGTCTAAGCAATCACCCCATCGGGCATCCTTGCAGGAAGAAGAGATGGGAGTCTGGCCCCTTCTCTCCAAGTCGGCACTCACAACGCTGTGATCTCATAGCGAGACAAGGAATACCCAGTAAAGCAAGCTCTAGATTGGAAATGCTTATTTATTGCTCTGAAATGGACAAATCGGGCTTGGGGAAACGGGCTCCCTCGGCCCAAGCTCGCCCGGCCTGTATCCCTTACGAGAGAGCAAACTCAGAAGCCAGCCAGGGACTCAAGACTTCTTTGAAATTCTGCCCCTTTAAAATGGAAACACCCAGAAAGGGATCAGTAAGACCTTCAGCATCTTATGGAATCGTCTCCAGTTTTTGATTTTCACTGGAGAGAAAAAACAAATCTCCCTTTAAAATAAACTGAAGGCCTGCAGGAGGGAGAAGGGAGGGCAGAGGGACAGGCCCTTCTGGAGCCAGTACAGAGTCACATTTAATTCTGCAAACACTTATTGAATACTAAGTAAAATGATGATTGTGACATTAAAGAAAAAAAAAAGGTGCGACTTAGCCACGAGATCGTTCCATCTTAAAAGATGCAGTAAGACACGTCTGGCAGCTGAGCTGTGTGGGGTTCAGAGCCCAAATTTCTAGATTTCATAATTCAGTTTAGAGGAAGGAGGCCAGCTGGGGAAATGACTGCTGAAAGATGAAACTTGTGGATAAGATTTGGATTTTAGGCCAGAACTTCAAGTAATATAGTCTGCTCTTGACTTCCTTTGAAAATGGCCACCCCTCTGCCCCACCCCCTTGTCAAACCCCTCGTCTCCCATCTTCCTATCATTCTACACCTTCCTCTCCAATGGTGCTGTTGGGACAGTGGGCAGGGACAGGAAGGAAAGGAGGGAATAACCAGACCTCATGGTAGGTGAGAGAGCTAGCGAGTGACTGCTGTTCTTCCCTTCTGTCACTGAGACACACGGTTTGGGGAATACGGAATGATGAATTGCTCATTTTTCATATTCTCTTGCCTCCTCATAGTCCTTCCTTTTTCTCTTTACTTTTTTTCTTCCATTCTTTTTTCTTTCTCCTATTTAATTCTCTGCTTTTTCTTCCTTTTCTTTTTTCCCTCCTTTCTCCCTTTTTTCCTCTTCCTTTCTCCTTTTTCTTTGTTGTTCCTTCTCTCTTTTCCTTCCTTTCGTTCTCTTCAGTCCGTTCTGCTCCACCTTTGGGGGCCGGCCGTTGCTGTTGACATCAGTGAGAGCCACTATCCCACAAAACAAATGGCAAAGATCTTTGGTAGCCCCGGGTCTCTGTTTAGTTACCTAGTTGGGATTAGCAAACCCAATTCCATATTTTTACTCTGAGTCCAGACCATCTAAAGGATTCATAAATCCCCATCTTGGGGTAGGGAGGATAAGATTTCTAGCCACCACCACCCCACTCCCCAATAAACTGGCCTTTTAAAGAACATAGTGTCTAGATTGCTCAGATTCCCAGTGAATTCATAAAATCCCACTGGTGCCCGTTATCCGCAGGCTTTCTGCACAGCCTCAGTATATTCGGTGAGAATTGTGCTGAATTAGAAGGCGAGAGACCCTCCTGGGCTCCTTGGAGGAGCAGGGCCTGGCCCTTCCGCACCTCTGCTGCCTTGTCTTAGAGAGGAAGGAGCTGGGCTAGAGCCTCTCGAAGGCCGATCCTCCAGCTTAAGATGGTGTGACTAATCTGCTGGTGATCATGTGTGTGAGAATGGAATGACTCTTTGGAAAGCAATGATAAATGCCAGGCAATTTGTGTAATCTCCTTATACCTGGGCAGGTAAATAATATGCATTCCCAGAAAAATCCTATATTTAGAGGCCCCCAAAGAGGCACAGCGGTTTCTGTTTTGTGCCTTAATGGCTTGAAATCAGTCATTAGAGTCTCCAAGGTAAAATGATTATGCCAGAAGGGGAGAGGGAAGAGGAGAAAGGAAAAGAGACTGGCAAGGTTCCAACCGTGTAATTTCAGGTAATATCCATCCTAATACCAGGCTACCTCCATTTAGCAGACTGGCAGCCATGTTTGCATGCTCAGAACTGTCTGAGAATGAAAAGTATCCCGATTGCCGATGGCTTCTGCTCTTTTTTAGGCGAAAGAAGTCATTTATCTACTAAAAAAAGGTAGCTTTTTAGGATCCCCTCCTCCCTACAAGCCTAAACTATACACTAAGAGTCAAGAATCAATTTGCTGGCAGCTTCTATACTCGTGTAAACTAAAGCAAGCCGGGTGAAAGAGATCATCTCAAATGGGGGCTGGGGTTGGGGAAGGGTGGACAAGGGGGAACTGCCCTTTCCAAATGTTGCCAGCCCACACCAAGTCTTCACAGACTAGCCCTCGCCCCTGACTTCCTTTTCTTCTGCTCATAACTGTTAATTCTCCCACCTCTTTCCTCCCTTGAAAGGAGTTGACATTTCCATGACAGTCTTTTTTCATCGTTGACATTCTTTGTTTTTGTGTGTAAAGTGACATTTAGCTTTAACAAAAAATTTCCAAAGCTCCTACTCACCCCCCGCCCCAAATGCTCGGTTTTCGAGTTTTGCATCGCCACCAGAAGCCCCCTTTAAGGCAAGAGAAAGGACAAAATCAGGCCGTGGTGCTGGATTTTGTCGAGAGTGGTTTTCTCAGCACCTCTTTGTTTTCTCTTTCTAGAGAGGTCATCTTTTTTTAAGTCCTCTGAATCACTTCTTGTAGGTTATTTTTATTTATTCCAGAAAGTCCCAAAGTCTAATGGCAACATTCTTTAGCAATGTTTAGATTTTGATGTTTCTACCATAAAATGTTATTTATCAAACTTTCTGTAATCAGAAAGGAAAGGTGCCTTATATCCTGATGTCATTACCATGTCCCCATTGAAAAGGACCTAAAGCACAGTGTACACATGAGCAGACAGGACAGATTTAGTTCAAAACAAAAAAGTAAACAATTTTTTTTTAAATTTAAACATGGCTGCATTTGAGTGACCCTGGATTGCTAATTAGAAAGAAAACTAGAAAATACTTAAATAGATAGAAAAGCTTGGTGCAATAAACATTTCTATATCTTTTAGTTTTAAAAGTTTCATATTGTATTGCACACCGAATGTAGACAAAGCAGCTTTGGAACGAGGTGATTCAGGTCATACCCACATCTAAGTAGATTCACTGGGGTTTCTTTTGCCTTGCGAGTGTAAGATCTGCCGCAGTGACCCACCCCATCCCTCAGCCTCTCGATGGTGTCCCTGGAGGGTCCCTCCCATCCCGAGTGAGCGATTTGTCCACACGTGCACCTCCGAGACAGCGATTCATCAAGCACCCATATGATCTGGACCTGACCAACAGCACCTCTTTTCTTGGATGCCTTGAAATATTTCTATAGAAGGAATGTCATGACATCAGCCTGGAGCGTGGGAAATGGGGCGGTTTTCCATTCTGTTCCTTTGGGGCTCCCACCTGGTCAGCACTTCCAAGCCCTGATTTGGTTTTGTTTTTCTTACTGAAATTGGCCTGGCCCTGACCTGTTAACATAAGAATAATTATAAAAGGATGTCTTATTTTAAAGCTTATTTCTATCCTCTTCTATTTATTATTAGGGTCATTATTTTTAAAAATCTTTTTCAGAGTAGTTTGGTTATTTGTGTGTGTGTGTGTGTGCGTGTGTGTATGTGTGTGTGTGTGTGTGTGTGTGCATGTATGTGTGCACATGCTTTTCCCCCCATGTAAACACAACTCCCGCCTTTCCAGATTCCTGGGATGAAGGAACCCTGGCCAGTTGGGGCCAGGACAATGGATTTCTAGTGGATTGATGGGTTCAGAGTCTGCTTAGCACAATCAAGCCAGCCATTTTTTGCAGTAACCCTTTAAAAGATCTCCTTCTATTGCTCACCATTTAACCTAAAGAGTTGACGAACAAAAAGTCCACCAGTTAATTAAAGTGCTGAGATCACGGGTGTGAGGGACTGCAAAATAAGACTTAGCAAAAAGCCAAGATTAGATACCCAAAGCCTCCTAGAGCCTCTCTCAATACTTTGGAATTCATGAAGATAAGAGTCATCCTTTGTCAGTCTATCCAAGGATATCGCTGTTAAATGAGAGACTGGTTTCCTGCAATGTTCTTCTCGGTTAACGTGTTTTAGTTGGACGGATTCAGAGTCATTGTTATTGTTTGTTGTTTTCTTGCCTACAAAGTTAGCCAAAACTGTCTGGTGAAACGACGTTTCCTAGCGCCCGCCATCGTTGGGCCCCTCAGAAACTAGAACTAATTTGGGAAGGGGCCCGGAACATTCAAAAGAGCATTCTGTAGGCAGAACCTCAGCCACAGAGAGAGGCAGCAACTTTCATAAAATGAAAAGCATGCTCCAGATCTCGTCCACTTTTCAAGGGAAGGGAGGAAGAGAAAAGAGCAAGAAGGGGTCTACTTCCCAACACCTCTAACTAACTGCCAGGGCTTCAGTCAGATCTAAACCAGCATGGGTCCCAGGAGAAAGAAGCTTACTTACAGTAGGCCCAGGTCTAAGGAACTGAGCACATCACTGCTTCTATGGATCAGAAGCAAACTCCCACTTTGCCTTCTAAGGATGGATGGTCCCACTAAACAACAGATCTTTTTTTTTTTTTTTTCTGAACATATTTTTTGTGTGTGTGCCGTGGCTTTTTCCCCCCCATCCTGTTCTTGGTTTTATTTTTTTGTTTGTTTTGTTGGGTTTTTTTGTTTTGGGGGTGGGAGGATGGGAAACTAGGTGATGTTTTTGTTTTGAGTAAACTCCTCTGATTAAAAAAAAAAAAAAATCATTGTCCCCCTCTGCAGAGGGTTTTTATTTTTACCCAAATAGTCTATGCATTTCTATAGATTGAGCTGGTTTCCTCCTCTTCTCGAGAACGCTGGCAGGACGCGTCCCACCCTCGACAAACCCCTCAGAAAAATGCCGTCTATTTAAGCGACTCGAGAGTTTGGACAAAATTCCCAAGGCATTTGAGAGTAACTTGTTATAACAGAAAAGGGTTGGGTTTTTTTTTTCTCGTTTATTTTTAAGTGGTTTTCTTCACATCCCTTTTTGTTTAGTGAGAAATTTAACTCTTTGCATTTGTGCAATAACTACTTGCCATGATAATGGGCAGAGTTTTTTTCATGCCCTGACTACTAATACAGCACAAAATGAACTCAAAACAGAAAGTGGTGTACTTTTTCCTGAGAACGATTTTTTTGTCAATTTCATTTTTTTTAAATAAGCTCAGTTTTACCCCAGTGTACTGTGGTGTCTTACATTTTTAGCAGTATTTTATATTTTTTTTTCTCTGTAACGCACTAAGTCTTAGATGTTTTTAGAGCTTGTTTGTTAAATTCACAATCACAGATTTAAAAAAAAAAAATCCTCACAAAGACCCAATTGACCAAAAAAATGTGTCATTTTTTTTTTTGTACAAATAGCTTTGAGAAGCCTTTGTTGTGTTGCTGTGACTCATCTTTTGTAACATTTTATTTCTTGCTATTTGTTTAAACATAAAAAGTAAAAAGTTTATATGGCCGGCATCGGGGCAAAAGTCCCCTTGGGCCAGCCCAATGGCATTGTTTCTTCTGTCTTCGTTTGGTTAGCCATATAATGTTTGTTCTCAGCACTGTACAACGGTCCCTATATGATATGGAGAAGCAATATCACTGTATGAAACTCACACGATGTATTATTATTATTATTCACTAGCACCCTAGGTGTGATAATTGAAGTAAATATCTTTTATACAAACACAAGAATGTGTGGGCTGTCTTTATTAAGACTTTATTAAGTGGACTGGAGCCTGGTTTTAAGCAGCAAACACTTACATTTATGGTATCAGCCAATGCCAATGGAACCATTGTAAAATTATGCTCTCACCTGGTTCGGATCCCTACCAGGATCTCTGTTCTGAGGCTTCCTGTGATGATGCACACACTTGGCAACAGAAAGGGGAGACCCAGTTAGCAGCACGAGAAGGTCCAGCCACCAAGCAAGTGGGCTTCCGGCCTTTTTCCAGGAGCAAACCCTCCCAAACGTAGCCCGATGACCTGATGTCATGGCGGCTGACCCAGGGTCTGCTCTGTGGAAATGTCCGATCTTGTTCCAAAGCTCAGATTCTTGGAGATGCTTAAAAACAGGTTAACTTTTAGGTTTGCTAAGTGAGCTCATTCTGAAATGACTGGTGTCCCAGTAGCAATGGCGTTGGAGTGCTCATGAAAGGCGGTGTAGGATGGAGGCGCCGCTAAAGAGTTAAGAGTGGTCAAATTCTTCCAGATGTTTATGATTGTGATTGTGTTTTTCAACTGGGGGTTATTGAATTTGAGAAGAAAATTGCATACTATAATATTTTATGAATGTGGTTTTTGTGATTCCATCTTGTACTTATTTCCAGAATTAAGGGTTGGAGAAACTTATCTCTGGGATGCTGAAGGATAAACATAACTACTTTCTTTGCTTCTGTGTGAAATGGTATTGAGTACTCCGAGAACAGGGGTTCTTAAGTGGTTTTTGTGTCGTAGACCCCTTTGGCGGTCTGTCTGGCGAAGCATGAAACCCTTTTCAGAATCATGTTGTTAAATGGGTAAGATAATAGAATGACAAAGGTAACCGATTGTCTTTATATACTGTTAGCAAAATATTTCTTTAAAAACTCAAGTTCATGGACTTAGAGTTAAGAACTCCCATCCTAAACTATCTTTACATATGATTGGAAAAAAAATAAAATAACATTAATTAAAAAAAAAAAATCTAGAAGATTAAGCCAATTAAGGGATATATTTTCGGTATCCTACAATCTCAGACTAACAGAAGCAGAGGTGATATGAGTAGAAAGAACCCCTAAATGGATTTAAATCCCTCCTCAGTATCTAAATATAATTGGAGCCTTAACCTGAGGTCAGGGACCCTCCCTGAGCTATGATTGATAATCAAAGCCCCTCCTTCTTACAGGAAAGGAAGATGGGTTCCAAAGCAGTCAAGGTTTACCCAAGGTCATTCAGTTCTTAGTAATTAATGGGCAGAAATCCCATTTAATCCCCTTTTCTATTCCTGCCTCTAAAATGGAGGCAAACCAGTTTCAATTCTGGAGGTACAGGATGGCCCCCCAACGCTCACTGCTTAACAATTCTAGGATTCAGTTTCTTGGTAAGGTGGTATTTTACAAAAATTACCTTCCATTCTCTCCTTCCAGTGTAATACTGATGAGGTTTAGAATTGGGGGCACCTAAATGAAATTAGGTTTAATTGAGGTCTAGTGGCAGGTTTGGGGTACAGGGAGTCAAATAGAGCTCCCCTGCACCCTTTGGATTCGGTGCAAGGATACAGAGTTAAATGAGGTCTACTGGCGGTGCAGGAGTCCTCTGTAAAGGAATTTACAGACCTAAAAACCTAGATTAATAAAAGAGGCTTATTATGGGGTTTGGAAGTAAAGTCTAGTTAGTAAAGTTGAAGGTAGAGATAAAAGGCACCGAAACCAGGGTTCCAGTGGGCAGAGATCCTGTGCATGCCAAGCGTAAGGCTGCCATGTTTAGGACCTCTGCAAAGAGAGGACTCCAGCTTGGCTCTTTTATAAGGGGGCTGTGGGTGAGGTCCCAGGTTGGCTCCTGGCTAGGTTTCAGCCAGGGTTAGAATTTGAATTGAATTCAATGGGTTTCAGGACTGAGCCAGATAACAAAGATGAAACTGTTTGTGCTTAAGGTGGAGTCCCCTCCCTGAGGCAGAGTCCAAGGAGGTTTTCTCCTTTAAGGATTTTTCAGAATTTGGGGGTTTCCTTGTCAATACCATATTTCACATTGATAACGTGTTTATGCTTCCTTGATGCTTTATGTTTTTGTTTCATCCTTAAGATGACCCTGTGAGACAAGCCGGAGGATCCCAGATCTGTAGCTGGGAAGAACCTCAGAGGACATTCAGTATACCACCACCACCACCCAATTTTTCAAATAGCAAAACTGAAACCTAGGGACATTTAAGGGTCTGCCCAAAGTCTCATAGTCAATAAGTATCATAGATGGATTTGAACTCAGACCCTCTGACTCCAGATCCAGTGTGCTTTCTACTTGTCCCATATTGTACTTTACAAAAAGAGAAACTGAGACTCTGAACTGCCTACAGGATTCTTCTATCACCCCTTGCAGCTTGAGGTGAACTAAAATGCTGTGATTAAATACTTGGCACTTTTTGGAACAAAAACAGGTGTTATTTGGGTCGATGGTAGGGTTATTTCTGGTGATATCTTCAAATCTTGAGTGTTGCTGGATTATGATAGTTCATTGCTCCTGTTTTCAGATATTTTTAATATTCCAAACATTCTAATATTAATATTCCAAAATTTATGTAGGCAACTAAATCTTGAGACAGAGCTAGGATGGCTCTCAAAGAACCATCCCGTGGAAAGAAAGGGCTTTCAATTCTCTGCTTGGCCCCAGGGAACAGAAGGTAGTGGAAATTACAGAAAGGCAGAATTTGGGCTCCATAGTTGGGCTCAAATTCAGCTTTGCTGCTTTGGGAAATAGTGGGGGGAGTCTTCAGATGTTGAATGAGCCATTGCCCAGGCAAGCCTCCCTCCCCACTGCTTCTCTCGTTTCTCTGTTCTTGGAAAACCTGGCTCTCGGCTAGTTCCACCGTGGGCCGCTGGCTACGCTTGAATGCAGAGATAGCTGGTAATGGAGGCAGGAGGGCCGGCCTCCCCACAATTGGGGAGCAGGTTGTGGCAGGCAGTTGTAGGGGAGGCCTGGTGAAAGTATCCTCTCTTCCTTTATCAGTGACTGTTGGAGATGATGGTTTGGCAACTTCCTGAGCAAGTGGAAAGGGGCCGGTGAGATGTTGCTGCTTCTTCGAATGAGGGAAAGTAGATGGATGAGTTGGCAGCGAGTCCTGGGCAGGCAGGAAGATTTCTGAGTGATAGGATCCAGGGCAAATCGGTTGGGGCCTCGGTTTTCTCATCTGTGAAGGGAGGACATGGTCCTGTCTCTTCTGTTTCTAATAAACTCCTACTGTGCGCCAGGTGCTGGCAATGCAAAGGCAAAAATGGATTCATCCTTGCCCTGGAGGAGGGACAAAAGGGAGGGTGACATGGGGGATGGTGGGGTGCCAACAGGTACATCTTCATCGGGTAACAAAAGTTTTCAGGCGGTCATATGCTTTAATAACTTAAAAGTTTTAACTTTTAATAGCTTACAACTAACTACCCACAAGGCATCTGAAAAGTAATCACCAGTGATGGGAGCAACAAGGTGGAATAATCACTGGGATGGGGGTGGGGGAAAGCGCCCTGGGAGGAAGCAGTGTCTGACCTGACTTTTGATTGAGATCAGGGGTTCTAAGAGGCAGAGGGGAAGAGGAAGGCATTCCATGCATGGGACCTAAAGAGCCGCCCCGTACAAAGGAATGAAAAGAAGAGATGGAATGTTAGGTATGAGGAATAGAGAGACCAGTTAGACCAGACCTAGAGAGTGGGGGAAGAGGACTAATGATTAACCAGTCTTGGAAGGTTCATTGGAGCTAGACCATAAAGAGCTTTAGAGGCCAAACTAAGTTTTTGTTTGATCCTTGAGAGTAATAGGGAGCCACTGCAGGATACTGAATGAGGGAATGACAAAGGAATGCCGGATGTTCTCCACTTTGCCAGGCACTCCTGCCAGATGAGCATGAGCCAACTTTGAGCACCTAATGCTAAGCCTGGCACCCAACAGATCATTAATCCAAAAAAATTATGTTGAATGAAAAGCAACAGATGAAGAAATAATGCCCTCCTCCCTTAAATATCCTTCTGGGCTGGCCCATGTGGAAGTAGCAGAGAAATGACTCAAAACCAACATGGCAGCAGACACTCCTTCTAGTGCATTAACACTCGCTCACACTCGTCCTGATTGCTAATAGTGGTTCTGTGTCCCTGGCTTCTAGGCCCTGGCTCCAGCAGGTTAACTTCTTTCTCACAAGCCTGGAAGCCCCCACCTTTTTTCCTTTATATTCCTTATTTCCATTGGCTTTGATTCAAATCTTGTTCAACTTCTGATTTCCAAAGCCTTTGTTTTCCCAATCAGCTTTTGCATTCAAGGTTTTACATGGTAGCCACAATTATAGGAAAAGGCCTGAAATGGCCTTTCTTCTGGTCTCTCCAATCATATAAATGCTGAGGCCTTTATTATTTATATATTTATTACATATCTATTATCTGCTCAGTCTTAAGTCTCCGAGATGCAAAGAATAATAGTAATCTCTGCCCTCAGAGAGCTTGCAGGCCATTGAGTGAGGTGCCAGGTCCACAAATAGGGACCCCCAAGATGTCCATCCTCCGTTCTCTGAAAGGACCCCGACATCTGGAAGGTGATGTTGTGATCTGCAAATGAGTTGGATTAGAGGGAGGCAGGGCTCAGCAAAGTCACCAGCCTCCCTCCAGAGCTCCTGGGTCCCATGATTAAAGATGGCCCCGGTGCAGGGGGAAGCTTTGGCCTTTGAAGCCTCAGGTCTTTAACAGGTCTCAGTTTGTCTGATGCAATGCTGTGAGGCAGAAAATATAAGTCCAAGAATAAAATCATTCTGGGGGAAAAGCCCTCAGGTTTGGCCAAAATGGAGGCAAATGCTATTTACACTCACTCTGAACCCATCGATGACCTTTTGAGGCCTTGGGTGGGACCTATTTTTGGCCAGTCAGTGAGAGCAAGACCAATTTGGGTCTAAGACTGTGATCCTTAAGAAAGAAAGAAAAATCTTGAAAGGTTTCAGTGATCAAGATTTATATTTTGGGCAGAGTACCTCACAGATACATGTGGATGAGGGAGAGAAGGGAAGGAAGGAACAAACAATGAAGGAACAAAAGAAGGGGAGGAGGAGGAAGGAAGGAACTTAAAAGAAAAATAGAGGGAAGGAAGGGAGAAAGGAAGGCCAGAAGGAGGAAGGAGAGAAGGAAGGGAGAGAGGAAGGAGAGAAGGAAGGAAGGAAGGAAGGAAGGAAGGAAGGAAGGAAGGAAGGAAGGAAGGAAGGAAGGAAGGAAGGAAGGAAGGAAGGAAAGGAAGAAAGGAAGAGGATGAGGAACTTAAGGAAGGAAATCCATAAGATCCATGTGGAGTAGATGGAAGATCCCCTCCGTGGGAAGACTCTAGCTGCTGTGAGTGAAGAGGAGCAGCTCAGGAACCACAAAAGGACTCCTCTAGAAAGTGGTTTTGAACCAACTTTGGAAGAAAGCAAGAAAAACTTAGCGAGAAAAATGAGGGGGGCCAACACTGGGCTTTGCCAAAGCAAAGGAACGAAGGAAGGCAGGGACACCAGGACCCACAATCTGAGTGCACACACACACAAGGAGGGCAGTAATGAGTAAGCTGGGAAGGGAGGGAGAAGAGGGCCGTGTCTTAAAGGGCTTGAGCTGCCCAGCAGAGGAGCTTGTGGATCTTACTGAGCCCCGATCCATCCATACTTGGTGTGGGGCAGGAAAGCTGAGTAGGGGAAAAACATTCCTGACCATTCAGATAGAATTCACCAGCAGTCGGGGCCACTGACCCTTCTAAGACATGATCCTAAGAAATGGATTATTTCCAGAACTTACCAGAATCTGTAAAGCTTCAGTTAAAATAACTGGAAATAGGATTGTCAAGAGAGTGTGTACTGTATTGTACTGTACAGTACCGTGAGGTTTGTGCCATAATTATTTCTGTAGAAAGTAAAAATTTCCATTTACTGCCCAGTACGATTTCCCTTGTTAGTTATCTAATCACTGAGTCATGCTGTAGCTTGGACTTCAAGAAATAATGCAAAAACAATGCGTGGAATGCCCCAAAGAGACCGTAATAGGGTTAACTCGCTTGGGAAAATCATGTCACTGTAATCCATGCAGTCATATATGGAAGAGGCTTTGGAGGCCATTAGCCCAATCTCCTCATTTGACAAAAAAGGAAACCGAGGCTTAGAAAAGGGATTTGACCAAGGTCATACAAGCAATTAGCATTAGAACTATACTTTGAAGCCAGGACCATTGGTACCCAGAGTCATGTGGATGGATGACAAAGGTCATTGAGACCAACCCCCTCATTTCACAGTTAAAGAATTTGAAGGATTTAAGTGACTTGCCTAGAGTCACACAACTAATGATTGAGGCTTTGAACTCGGGTCTTCCTGACCTCAAACCCAGGGATTTATTAAACAAGATAATATTTGTATAGCACTTCATGTTTTACACAGTGTCTAACACAGAATAAGTGCTTAATAAAAGCTTGTCCCCTTCTACTTCTTCCTTGTTGGATGTGAATCCATATCCATGGAATGTCCATGGGATGATTTCCCCACATGATCTAATTGTAAAGTCATTTGGGAACATTTCACACATTGTTTCTGTAATATTTCTTTTTTTATTATAATAGTTTTTATTTACCAGATATATGCATGGGTAATTTTACATTCTGTAATATTTCTTGAAGAGCAAGCTACCTCTCTGTGATTAACTGATCACTTAATTAGCAATCAATCAGGACAGTAGTACTGAGTGATAGTGTCAGGAAGACGAGTTCAAATCCTATCCTAGTGATCTTGGACACTTAGTATCCCTGGGCCTCACTTTCCTTCTTTGTAAAATAATCAGATGGCCTCAGTTCCCCCTCTTTCTAGATCTGTGATCCTTAGTATCCTAAGCAGAGAAGAAAAGTATTATTGTACCCATTTTGCAGAAGAGAAAGTAAGGTTCTAAAGAGAAAAATGATTTCCTTGGGATCCCATAGTAAGGATATTGGCCTGAGAACCCCCAAGTCCATCACTCTATCAGCTACCCAGGCTTCCCTTGCAATAAGCTTCAAATTGGGCCTGGCCTGAGCATCCTACCAGTCCCAAGCACCAGAGATAATCCTGCTTCTACAGTCAGTTCAGCCTCAGGCCTTTCTCCTTGGCCAGCTGCCTCGCAACAAAGGGCGTCCATTCACATTGTTCTCTGTGCTTAGACTGTCTTCCCTCGGTGGTTTCATTTATTAAATTCTTGACCTCAGATTCAAATGAGATCTCCTCAAGAAGGCCTTCCCCGAGGCCCCCAACAGTAACTGTCATCCTCCCTCAGACCTCACAAAGCACTTTGCATTTTACCCTTGATGCATTTTTCCTTTTATTATACATACATTATAGTCAGTGGTGTTTATGGCTTAGAGGCATCATGTCTCCCCCAGACATAGCAGTGTCTTATTAAAGCACACCGTACATGCTTAATAAATGTTTGTTGAATCAGGAATAAAAAAGTAAGGCACTGAATATTTACTTTCATGATATTGTTTATTGAGGCCTGAGCTCAGAAATTAATTGAAAAAGAAACTAATTCAGAAGAATATTACAAACAACTACTGCTGGTAAGGATACTTTATATCTGTAGAATGTTTAAAATGATTTTTCCCCTAAGAATTTTCATCACTTAATCTCATCTGAGCATTTCCTTCTTTTCCTTTCATTGCTCGACCTTGTCCATCTCTTAGGATTTCAATTCCATTCAATCCAGCAAAAATTTATTATGTGCCATAATAATGGCACATACTATGTGCCAGGCATTGCTCTAGGTACTAGACATGCAAAGACAAATATTAAACCAACCCTGCCCATAAGCAATCTACATTCTCCAAGGAAACAACATGGACTCAGATAAATGTAAAAAATATGACGTAAAAACAAAGTAATTTCAGCTAAGAGCAAACAAATAGAAAAAATTAGACAAAATAATTTTTTGATCTGAAGTTGTGATTTCCTCTGGGAATTTGTACTGGGGCTTCACATGCCAGGTAGCAGTTGAACTTAACCTACTGTGTGTAATTTCAACTATGACTTCCCATGAAGGAAATTCCCACTGCCTATACAATTTATAGTTAAAAGGCATAGTGACTTGCCTAGAGGGCCAGTGACTATGGAATATGAAGACTGGAAAGGTAAGTAATGAAGGATTCTGGATGCCAAGAGCATTTTTATTTGCTTCTAGAGCCAATAGGGAGCCACTTGAGTTTATGGAGTAAGAGATTTCCTGTACTTTGAAAGTCACTTTGGTGGCTGAATTAGTATGGACTGAAGTGGGGAGAGACTTGAGGCAAAACAGACTCACACCCCCACCTCCACCAGCAGCAGATGTGAGGCGATAAGATCCTGCACCAAGTGGTGACAATGACCAGTGAAGAAAATAGGCTATTGGAGAAATGTTGCAGAGGTGAAATGGACAGGAGATTCTCTAGAAGCGAAATGGACAAGAGATGTTATGGAAGTGAAATGGACAGGAGATTCTGTAGGGGAAAAATTGACAAAGAGATGTTATGGAAGTGAAATGGACAGGAGATTCTGTAGAAGCTTGAAATGAACAAGAAATGTTGCAGAGGTGAAATTGACAGGAGATTCTGCAAAGATGACAGGGACAGGAGATTCTTACAGAGGTGAAATTGACAAGAGATGTTGCAGAGGTGAAATCTACAGGCCTTAGCAACATCTTGAATATGGGAAATGAGACAGTAAGGACATGGACCAGTCCTAGGTTGTGAGTCCAAAGGACTAGGAAGTCCACAGTAATAGGGAAGATAAGGGACAGCAAGATTTAGAGGAAGAGATTATAAATTGTTTTGGACATACTGAAATTAAGATGTCTTCTGGACATTCAGCAAGATAACTGAAAGACTGTTGCAGATGTGAGATTGAAGGTCACCTTATTGTTCAGGGCAGGAAAGGTAGATTTAAGAATCATCTTCAGCATAGAGATGGTCATTTTATCATAAGGGCTGGTATAAGTGATATAGTGTAGAGGAAGACAAGAAGAGGACTCCGAACAGAACTCCTATGGTTAGAGGGCACGATCTAGAGGTGGATCCAGCAAGGAACAGTTGGAGAAGGAGGAGGAAGCTCAGGAGAAGAGGACAGAATGTCTGCAAAGTGGTTAGGGAGAATGAGGGTTGAGAAAAGGCCCTTGGATTTGGCATTTAGAAGGTCACTAGTGACTTTAGAGAGAGAAGTTTTGGTGGAATGATGAAGTCAGCAATCAGATTATAAGGAGTTAAGAGAGTGAGAAGAGAGAAAGTCACACAGGTAGGAGGTATCTGAGGCCAAATTTGAACCCACTGACTCATTCACAGCTTCAACATGTCAGAGAAAAGCTCTTCTGAGAGAGAGAGAGAGAGAGAGAGAGAGAGAGAGAGAGAGAGAGAGAGAGAGAGAGAGAGAGAGAGAGAGAGAGAGAGAGAGAGAAAGCGAAAGCAAATAGGCTCCTACCATAGCACCATCCTTTTCAAAGAGTTTATCTCCAAAGGGCAAAGATATATAGGGTGATAATTGGCAGAAATGGAAGAACAAATAAGATTCTTTTTAGGATGAGAGACATGGGCATGTTTGTAGGCAGTAGGAAATGAGTCAAGGGGGAGAAAAAGATTAAAACCTAGATTTTAGCACACTGCCTGGCACAGCTGCTACTTAATAATGGTGATTGACTGATTGATGCACCAGACCAATGTCTTCTATCTAACTCCAAGATCAGTCTACTGTCTACAAAAGTACACTGCCTAAAGTAGATACAGAGTATATCCAAAATCGGGGGGGGGGGTCAGAATACTAAATGCTAGGGGTGAGGAGGAGGGAGCAGGGAAGGGGGGCAATCAAGAAAGGCCTCTTGCAGAAGATGTCATAGGAGATGAAAATTAAAGGAATCTTAGGATTCAGGGGCAGAGATAAAGAGCAAGGGCATTCTGGTTCTGAGGCATAGAAGTGGAGAATGGAATATGTGGAGAAGAACAAGTTTCCATCAGAGAATGAGCCAGGACAGAGAGAATTGTCAAAGCAAATCTGCTCCTTGATATGACACTCTTAATAGCCCTCGTACAAATGAAACAAGGATTTCTGCCCAAAAGTTCAGTCCTGGAGGCTTTCAGATATTTATAATTTCTCAGGCACATTAACTGCATAATTTTACATTGCTCTGATTTCTCTGCCCTTGACCAGACCTGGTTTGAATCTCACACATATTATAAATCCATAACAGTATTTCCCAGCTGGTGTGAAGGACGGGGGTGCTGGGTGACCTTTGACTGGAGCACCTGTCATTGTGTTTATTTTTAAACAGTTGGTAGGGCTGAGTGGGGAGCCCAGGTACCAGGAGGCAGTCTTCAGAAATTCAAAGAGCATAGATTTAGAGTTAGAATGTTAGCAGCCAGCGAATCTAACCTCGTTTTTTAGATGAAGAAACTGAGGCACTGAGTTAGGTTACATGACCTGTCCAAAGTCACACAGGTAGGAGGTATCTGAGGCCAAATTTGAACCCACGGACCACGGACTCATTCACAGCTTCAACATGTCAGAGAAAAGCTCTTCTGAGAGAGAGAGAGAGAGAGAGAGAGAGAGAGAGAGAGAGAGAGAGAGAGAGAGAGAGAGAGAGAGAGAAAATAGGCAGAACTTCTGTCTTCTCATCTTATGCTGTTAAAAATTGAGGGGAAAAATCATCTGTTTTTCAGCACCATTTTTGTTACAGAATGCTGAATGAGATTATGCTTAGGAGGAGGCTAGATAGCAGTACTATGCTACTTAGGGGGAAGAAGCCTTAAAAGTCTTTGCTAAATTCCTTTTTGTTTCTTTTGTTGTCATTCAGTCATATCCCACTCTTCATGATACCATTTCAGATTTTCTCGGCGGTGATCTTAGAATAATTGCCCATTTCTTTCTTTAGCTCATTTTACAGATGAGGAAACTGAGGCAAAGAGTGTTAAGTGATTTACACACCGCTAGTAAAGAGTCAAGTTATCCTGATTACAGATCCAGTGCTCTATCTACTGCACCACCCAGCAATTTCTTTGCTTTCCCCACCCCTCAGCCTGAGACTCTGTGGGCTCAGCTCTTTTTTTTTTTTTTTTTTTTTTTTTACATTTTTTTTATTAATTTTATAATTATAACATTTTTTGACAGTACATATGCATAGGTAATTTTTTACAACATTATCCCTTGTACTCCCTTCTGTTCCGAATTTTTCCCCTCCTTCCCTCCACCCCCTCCCCTAGATGGCAGGCATTCCCTACATATTAAATATCTTATAGTATATCCTAGGTACAATATATATGTGCACAACCGCATTTTGTTGTTGTTGTTATTGTTGTTGTTGTTGTTGTTGCAAAGCAAGAATTGGATTCAGAAGGTAAAAATAACCTGGGGAGAAAAACAAAAAACTGCTAACAGTTTACACTCATTTCCCAGTATTCCTTTTCTGGGTGTAGCTGATTCTGTCCATCATTGATCAATTGGAATTGGATTATGGGCTCAGCTCTTAATTAAAAGTGGGTACTTTGACATTCCTGAATAACAATTAGCTAAAGCAGCCAAGGATCCAGTGGTGAGTTGCATCTCATCGGGACAGACAGGAGGCAGAGGATAAAGGTCCCTCAGCACCCTCGACAAGGTACCCACTCACCTCCCCTCCACATCTTACCCATCATGAGCTTCTAGCTTTGACTAAATGTGCAGGGCAGACTTTGTGGTTCCCCATGCCTCAGGATGGGGTTACAAGCTTGAATGACAGACAGACCGTGTTGTCATTGAGAGAGGAAGCTGCCTAGAATGGGGGGTGGGGGTGTCTCAGAGCCTAAAAGCTGTTCAGGTGCCATTCTCATGGACTGGCATGAAGCTGTCTACAGAACATGACTTGATAGACAGGTAATGTATAGTAATGACTGTGTTGTCGAGGCTAGGGAAAGAATGAGGAAATTTCCATTTCTGAAACTCCATTAGCCCTTGGAGACAACTGGCATCTTCTTCCCAAGTCTTTTGTGCCTCACGCATAAACCACAAAATCAGGGTAGAATTATGCATCTCTGGGTCATCAGCTAGACTGTTTTTCAGCTCATCTGATTTTGGGGGTGTTTCGAATGGAGGGCGATATCCTATTTGCATGAATTTTGTACCCTGTCCACCCCGACTCCCAGCTAGAGTAGCCATAAGCCTTTAGACACATAGACAAGCTGGAGAAAAGAAACCTAAATCTACCTAATAACCTTCTTAAGGACACACAGAGGCTATGTTGGGAGTCAGTTAACAAACATTTAATAAGCCCTACTATGTGCCAAGGGCTGGGGTTCCACGTGTGTCCTCCAGGACAGCTGGCACATTGGGTTGCCCAAACAGACAAAGGACTGTTCCACTTTTGATGGCTTTAACCCTGGCTGGGGTAGGACCTCCAGAGTCTTCGGGGCCTGTGCTCCCTGAGGCTGTAGAACAGCTCCTCACTTCTCACAAAGCCCTAACCCTCACCAAAGATGAGGGAAAATATATAGCCAAGAAGAAAAGAGCAAGAGTTAACAGCCAGCTCCTGCCCTAGGTGTCTGCTTTAAAGGGGAAAAGGGGAAAGAGACTCAGCTATAACCACTTGTTTGAATCCAAACGATTAAGTTTTTATTTAGAGCCAATTGTGTACCAGGCACCGTGCTAAGATATAAATATAGTTTGAAACAATCCCTAATCATAACTGAATGTTATTCAGTTGTCTCAGTCACAACTGACCCTTTGTGACTCCATTTGGGGATTTCTTGGCAGAGACACTAGAGTGTTTTGCCATTTTCTTCTCCAGCACATTTTTATAGATGAGGAAACTGAGGCTGACAGGGTTAAATGACTTGCCCAAGGTCTCTCGGCTAGTCATTGTTTGAGGCTGAATTTGAACTGAGGCATTCCAGACCCAGGCCCAAGACTCTATTTATAGAGCCACCAGCTGCCTCATTTGTGATTGAATAATTCTTAATTTTTTTTGTAGATTTAATTATTTTTATTAAAGCTTTTTATTTTTAAAATATATGCCCAAATAATTTTTCAACATTGACCCTTATAAAACCTTGTGTTCCAAATTTTCTCTTTCTCCCCACCCCCTCTCCTAGATGGCAGGTAATCCAATATATGTTGAACATGTTAAAATATGTTAAATCCAATATGTGCATACATATTTATACAATTATCTTGCTGCACAAGAAAATCAGATCAAAAAGGAAAAGAAAATGAGAAAGAAAAGAAAAGGTGAACAAACAACAACAAAGGGAGTGAAAATGCTATGGTGTGGTCCACACTCAGCTCCCATAATCCTCTCTCTACGTGCAGATGGCTCTTCTCATCATGAGATCACTGGAACTGGTCTCAGTGTTTGAGTAATTCTAATGGAGAACACAAAAAGGATGCATATACTTATGTGTATATATAAGCATCATATATCCAGCAAATTATTATTTGAAGGGACCGACCGAGAAGTCGTTATTTCTGAGGAAGCTCAGGTGGGAGGGCACCAGCAGCTGATGCTGAAGATGGTTAAAAGGAAAAGGATCTGAGGCAAGGGTGAGAAGGGACCGCCATCTGGTCATGGGGAGCAGACTGTGGGAAGGCAGGAGGCTGAAGAGTGTCCAAAGAAATTAAAAAGGTAGTTTGGGGCAGGATTGTTTTGGGCTTTCAAGAGTGCCAGGTAAGAGTCAGGCACGCTCTTCTTCCCGGGTTCAAATGTGACCTAAGACAGCGACCTCTTGTGTGACTCTGGACAAGGCACTTCATCCTGTCTGCCTCAGTTTCCTTATCTGTAAAATGAGCTGGAGAAGGAAATGGCAAGCCACTTTAGAATCTCTGCCAAGAACCTCCCTCCCCCCCAAAAAAAAGGGAAGACACAAAGAAGTGAATACAACCAAACAATAACAAAAGAAGCCATTCTGAACCCCTACAGTTGGGTAGGAAAGTCAGTATGGCTGCAGTGGGAGGACAGATTTGAGCTGCTGAAAGAGGGAGCCTTGATGGAGGCTACTGCAATATGCTAGGTGAGAAGTAAAAATGGAGAACCTGAATTAAAGTGGTCCTTGAGTGTGAGAAGAGAAAGAATTAGATGCAAAAGACAGTGAAGGTCAAAATGGAAGGCTTTTCTAAGTGGGGCTGGGGAAGGATAAACTCTTTCATGTCTTTTACCTTTCTTCACATAGTGGGTGCTTAATAAATGTTTATAAATTATTGACTGACATACAGTTGGTACTTAATAAGTGCTTATAGACTGTTGACTGATAAATGCTGAGATTTCCAATCTGGGACTCTAGAAGAATGGTGGGGATTGACTATTTTTGACGAAAATCAAGAAATCAGACAGGTTTGAGGCAAAAGATGAGTTCATTTCAGTTAAAGCAGTTCTTTTTTGTCTATTCTGACTCATTATTCTGGCAGTAAATGGCATCAGTGAAGGGAGTTTCCCCACTTAAAGTTCCCCATACCAAGAAAACCACAAATCCAGTCCCTGTCCTTAACCCTATTATGTGTCAAGCATTGTATTTTTCATATAGGACACAGAAACCAATGACCTAAAAAGTGGGAAAACCAAACATTGAGTTTTCTCCTTGCATCTCTGTGCGTGCCGGGGCATATATATCTTCATTTCTTTTTCTCTTTCTTTTTTTCTTTTTCCTGAGGCAATTGGGGTTAAGTGACTTGCCCAGGATCACACAACCAGGAAGTATTAAGTGTCTAAAGTTAGATTTGAACTCGGGTCCTCCTGACTTCAGGGCTGATACTCCATCCACTGCACCACCCAGTTGCCCCAGTCACATATGATTCTTTAAACCCACCTTCCTACTCATCCCCTTGATTCTGCCCCCAAAGTGAGAGAACTTGCCAAAAATCTAGTAAGTCGTGTCCATTCAGGAGGTCCCAATCAATCCACACTTAAGTTCTGTGTTCCAAGCATTGCAATGAATGCTGGGATACATAGGAAACACAAGAACAGCTGTGTCAGGGCCCTTCCCTCTATCTGTACCCAACTCATTTAAGCCCAGCTCAAGATCATTTTGTCTCTTGCCAGTGGTTCTGATTTGTGACTCCACTCAAATTTGGGGTCACCCCCAGAAAGTTGACTTTTTGGACAAATACCTGGTCATTACATCGCAACATTGGAGGTATATTCCTAAAGAAAAGAGAGTGAATGATAATAGTCTTTTTACATTAATTCTGTCCTGCTTTTGAGGGTCTGTCTCTTCAGCTGGTTTAGACTGGTGATCATCATTTTCAGTGGATTTCTATCTTTCAGTGTTTTACACCCCCCTCCCCAGCCAGCCGATCTGAGCATATTCCTCATTGCAGCGTGGAGGGAGTCCATTAAGACTTCTGAACTGAATGATGGAGGGATAAATACATAACCTCATGGAAAATAGAAGAAGGAACCGTCACAGAAATCAAACTAAAAGGGACCTGGGGGGCCCATCTCACAGATGAGGCAATGGAGGCCCAGAGAGATTCCTTAAAGTGACAGAGCCAGTAAAAATCTGGGGCAGGATTCAAACCAAACCTACCCACTTTCTATGACATCTTATCCAACTCCTGCCTGCTCCCTAGAAGGAAATTAAGTCCAGAGAACACAAAGTTCTGATTATATGTCCAGGGTCACACATGTGAGTGTCAGAGCCCGGATTTAAAGCCAGGACCCTCGGCTCTGTCTAAGGTGCCATGCTGCCTCTGTCAAGTGCCTACTATGTGCTACTGGGTAGAGCAAAGCAGAAAAGATATAGATCCTATGTTCACACACACACAATACACGAAGCTCGCATTGTCTGGAGAGGATGGGGACCCATCTGGACAGATAACTAAATGCAAGATAATCCCAGGCAAGTAAACAGGAAAAGAGTTTTGTGACCCCTGGGGGTGCAGAAAGGGTTTCTTGTTGATAGCATTAGAAGTGAACCTTTTGAGGGGAACTAAGGGTGGGGGGCACAGAGTATAGAGTACCACGATCCGGAGGCAGGAAGACTCATCTTCCCGAGTTCAAATGTGACCTCAGACCCTTTCTGACAGTGTGACTCAACACTGCCTCAGTTTCCTCATCTGTAGAATGAGCTGGAGAAGGAAATGCCTTTGCCGAGGGCCACAGAGTGCGAAATGATTGAACGACAACCAAACAAACAATACAAAAAGGGGTTGGGAGGGCATTCCAGGCACAGAGGCAGGACTGCACAGCCAGTAGTCCAGTCCCTGGCTTCTGAGAGGGAAGAAGGGGAGGGGACGCATTCAATTAAATAAAGTTAAGTTGGGTAATGTATAAGCAAAGGGAATCTCAGATCCCATCATAGGACCCTAATTTTTAGACTTGAAATGGACCTTAGAGGTTACCTAATCCAGAGGTGTCAAATACACAACCCCCAACACTCAGAATGTATCAAAGCTTAGAGCCCCCCTTTTTAGCAAAGTTTGATGCCAACCTTCTCATTTTATATCTGGGGAAACTGAGGCACAGAGCATGGATATTTGCCCAATTTCATACAGGAACTAAAGAGCTGGGACTGGATCCAGGTTCTTGGATTACAGATCCAAGGCTCTGGCTGCTTCATCAAAATCTCTGCCTCGTGGGATTCTGGGGAGGGTCAGTGGCCTAGGGCACTTGTCATGCAGAGTAAGGGTCTGTTCCTCTTATCCCTGATCTGATGCTTCAGGAACCAGAGGAAACCAGAGGGGAAACTCCTCGAGGGCAGAAGCTGCTTGCTTTTCCTCTGCCCCCAGTCCAGGAGAGTGATGAGAGCACATCGAGCACTGACTGCTGTGTCACTGGGATGTCATCCCAGCTTGGCCCTCTCAGGCCCCGCCATTCACATAGAGAACCTTTGGCTAACCGAAGAGCTCCCATTTGTCCCTGGAAGCATCGAAAGATTCTGCTAGATTCAAATTCTCCCCTTGGGGTTTGCACAATCTCTGCCAGCTGATTCTTCACCTGTCAAGTGAAGGTGTTGGGAAATGTGACCTTAAAGGTCCCAGGCAGCTCCCAAATTCTGATCCCTCAGAAAGGGGCCCATAGGCCCCCAGGAAATATAGCTCACAAGACCGGGCAGGGGGAACCGAGAGAAAGAAGGTGGGTGGGAGCAAAGGGGGGAGGCAGCAATCTGACAGGCCTATTAGTGCTCTGCTGAAGAATCATTTCAAATTCCCTGAGCGCTCCTTAGTCGAGGGGCATCCAGGTTCCTTCAGGGGGTGGGCGCATGACCAGAAATCCAGATGTGCACGGGCTGTGAGGACTTCCATTTCTGTAGTTTCTACCAAGGAAACACACTTGCCTCTGTGTAGATTTTCTTTTTTCATCTTGAACTTAAAAGAAGCACCAAAAGGATTTTATATAAAACTATAAACTATCGCGTAATTGTTTTACATATTAAACCGAACAAAATGATAACAAAATGGCCTGTTTGTGTCCCCTTTGAAATGTATTTATTTTCCTCAGAATTTGTTTTGCTTTGCTGACATTTCTTTCTTCCTCTCTTTATCTTCCTTCTTTTCTTTCCTCCTTTTCTTGCTTTCTTTTTCTTCTCCCTTCTTTTCTTCCTTCCTTTCTTTGTTTCCTTCTTCCCTCCTTCCTTCCTTCCATTTTTCCCCCTCCTATCTTTATTCCTTCCTTTCCTTCTTTTTTTATTCCTTCTTTCTTTCTCTCTCTCTCCCTTCCTTCTCTTCTTTTTTTTTTCCCTCACCCACTAACACAACTAATAAGACTTCAAGAGAAAGCGTTCTCTCAACACCATAAAAATCCCAGAATTGTCCACAGTTTGGCCATTTAGCCAGAAATTTCAGGACCTAAACTCCCTGCTGGTTTGCAAGTGAGTTAACTGATTGGGGAATAGATGCATACTTACATATATAAATAGCTATAAAAATCTATATATGTACAAATCATTTTCTATCTCCACTAAAATCCTACCTTACAAGACTCTCCTGAGGATCAGTTGGGCTCGAATGTCCGTACAGCCTTTGTTGCCATAAAAAGATACGTGATTATGGAAACCATGTACATGTGCCATATGCATGCATGTGATAACTTGCTGTGTAGATAACATATGCGTGTATATTTACATATATGTATCTGTAGAGAGATGGATTGTTGTTGTTGGATTGTGTCTGATTCTTTGTGACTCCATTTGGGGTTTTCTTGGCTAAAACACAGGAGCATTTGGCCATTTTCTTCTCCAGTTCATTTTACAGATGAGGAAACTGAGACAAATAGGATAAAATGGCCGGTTCAGGGTCACAGAGCTAGCAATGTCTCCGGCTGGATTTGAACTCTGGAGGAGGAGTATTCCTGACTCTGTGCTCTGTGGCAGCACCTCAGAGCCAATACATACATCTCTGTGTACACCTATACGTACGTCCATCGTGACCCACACACGTGGCAAACAACCCCAGGCGCAAAAGCCCATCCCGGGAGCCAGAAGGGCTGCCCGGGGAGACCCTGGCACTAGTTAATGGCAGAGGGACCCAACTTGCTCCATATGAAACTCAGAGGTGGCTCAATCCAGGCTTGGCTCCCTCCCATTTTATTGTTCCTTTAACAAAAATAAATTAATTTTAGACTTTCCTTGTGAACTCATCTGCCTTTCATTATCTGGGCACTCCACCAGTGCCTGTGGGCACGGCTCCAGCGCCGCTTCCTCCACCAGACATTTCCTGATGCTTCCATTCCCTTCCTCTTGGCGTTCCTCCGCGTTCCGGGCCATTTTCTTTAGTTGCATGGGCGTTGTATCTATGTCCTCGGGACACTGTGAGCCCCTCTGGGTGGGGACTGCCTTGCTGGGGGCTTTCTGTTCCTCACCATGTTTCTCAATACCCAGCACATCACAGGGACTAGTAAACGTTTGTCCATGGATCGTATACTTTGTCTGTACCATGATTTCAGAGATGAGCTCTTCTAACCTCTTGGGTTATAGGGATGGGGAAACTGAGGCCCAGGGAAGGGGCTTAGAGTCTTAGAGATATTTGAGAGGCCATCTTGTCCATCCCCCTCATTTTACAAAAAGGGAAACTGAGGCTCAGGAAAGGGACACACAGGTAGTGAGTGACACACTTGGCATTCAAAGCTAGGTCCACCCACTCAAATATTCTTTTAAAACACAAGCTGTTAGACTCAAATTGAATTGGAAACCTTCCTCATGATGTTTTGAACCAGAAACCATTCCTGGCCACTCAGCACTGGACACACCCCTGGCCCCTGGTAGATCTTTCTACTCTGTAGAAGGAGGGCCCCCAAATAAATGTTCTCCAAGGTTTTCTTCAGCTCTGAATCCTACATGAGCCGAAAATAAGCCTGGCACCTGATCAGTGACGGCTCAGGTCAAGGGTTGGCCGGTTGGCACCTGTGCCCACAGCTAGCCGGCTCCTCCCGTGTTCTGATGGGCATCTCCTATATGAAGTACCGGCCTCCCGGCCTTGGCCTTCTGAATGACCCGATGCCCTCCCCTCTTCCTCCGGGGAATGGGCACGGCCTAGAGCAAGCGTGGGATGCCCATGGCCCTGCCCCCTACTCGGCCACTGGGACAGGGGCAGGATCCTGGGCTGCTTGGGAAGCTGAGTAAGGGACTCCGGGAATTCCCGACCTGGGAAACACCATCACCCAGGCCACTTTCCCGAAGAAAAAGCTGAACCTAGGGAAGGATCTACTATGAGCCCGACTCTTACTTATGGGAGATCCCAGAATAAATAAGTGAATACACAGTCCTTACCTGAGAGAGCTTATGGTCTACTGGGGAGATGTACCGAGTCCAACCCAGGTCACCCAGCACCCAATGCTAGCATACAGGCGGTGCCTAATTAATGCTTGTTTCCTTTCTTCAGCTGCCCACCATGGGAGTCTGGAACCTTAGTCACTTGTTTACTTTCCTATTTAAGTATAGAGATATTTGTTCTCAGTTTTGACCAGAGAGATCCGGGTGGCCCATACCCTGACCCAACTTCCTAGCCCAGATGGACAATGCAGCCCCGAGCTGGACAGACCCCCCCCTTAGTAGCCCAGCCCCTGGGGGGGAGGGGAAAAGCAGGGAGAGGGGGTGGGGGCCCCCGGCCAAGCCCTCCAGGCAACTTTAGCAGGAACTCTTTAACAGGTGGTGCAAGTTCTAGGAGTGAGGAGCTCTGGCCATTTCTGAAGCCGCAGAGCCCTCTGGTGGTCCTATAATGTGCCAGCCTTGGGCTAGAGGGAAACCCAAATCAAACTGAAACCGGGAACCCCATTTGTGTTCCTGGCCTGAAACCCCTGGGAGATGGGAAGCATCTGGCCCGTTCTCTCCTTCCCAGGTGATCCTCCCGGACAAGGCTCATCTCTTTTTTTTAATTTATTTTTTATTAATTTTATAATTCTAACATTTTTTTTTGACAGTACATATGCATAGGTAATTTTTTACAACATTATCCCTTGTACTCCCTTCTGTTCCGAATTTTTCCCCTCCTTCCCTCCACCCCCTCCCCTAGATGGCAGGCATTCCCATACATATTAAATATCTTATAGTATATCCTAGGTACAATATATATGTGCAGAACTGAATCTTGTTGTTGTTGTTGCAAAGGAAGGATTGTATTAGCAAGGTAAAAATAATCTGGAAAGAGAAATAAAACAAAACAAAACAAAAACAAAAACAAACAAACAAACAAAAAAAAACAACAATGCTCACAGTTTGCAGTCATTTCCCAGTGTTCCTTTTCTGGGTGTAGCTGATTCTGTCCATCATTGATCAATTGGAATTGGATTAGCTCTTCTCTATGTTGAAGAAATCCACTTCCATCAGCATACATCCTCGTACAGTATCATTGTTGAAGTGTATAATGATCTTCTGGTTCTGCTCATTTCACTCAGCATCAGTTGATGTAAGTCTCTCCAGGCCTCTCTGTATTCCTCCTGTTGGTCATTTCTTATAGAATAATATTCCATAACCTTCATATACCATAATTTACCCAACCATTCTCCAATTGATGGACATCCATTCATCTTCCAGTTTTCTAGCCACTATGAAAAGAGCTGCTACAAACATTTTGGCACAAACAGGTCCCTTTCCCCTCTTTAGTATTTCCTTGGGATATAAGCCCAGTAGTAGCACTGCTGGATCCAAAGTATGCACAGTTTGATAACTTTTTGGGCATAATTCCAGATTGTTCTCCAGAATGGTTGGATTCTTTCACAACTCCACCAACAATGCATCAGTGTCCCAGTTTTCCCACATCCCCTCCAACATTCATCGTTATTTGTTCCTGTCATCTTAGCCAATCTGACAGGTGTGTAATGATATCTCAGAGTTGTCTTAATTTGCATTTCTCTGATCAGTAGTGATTTGGAACACTCTTTCATATGAGTGGAAATAGTTTCAATTTCATCATCTGAAAATTGTCTGTTCATATCCTTTGACCATTTATCAATTGAAGAATGGCTTGATTTCTTATAAATTAGAGTCAATTCTCTGTGTATTTTGGAGATGAGGCCTTTATCAGAACCTTTAACTGTAAAAATGTTTTCCCAATTTGTTACTTCCCTTCTAATCTTGTTTGCATTAGTTTTGTTTGTGCAGAAACTTTTTAATTTGATGTAATCAAAATTTTCTATTTTGTGATCAATAATGATCTCTAGTTTTCCTTTGGACACAATTCCTTCCTCCTCCACAACTCTGAGAGGTAAACTATCCTATGTTCCTCTAATTTATTTATGATCTCATTCTTTATGCCTAAATCTTGGACCCATTTTGATCTTATCTTAGTATGTGGTGTTAAATGTGGGTCCATGCCTAGTTTCTGCCATACTAATTTCCAGTTTTCCCAGCAGTTTTTGTCAAATAATGAATTCTTATCCCAAAAGTTGGGATCTTTGGGTTTGTCAAACACTAGATTGCTCTTTTTATTCACTATCTTGCCCTGTAAACCTAATCTATTCCACTGATCAACCAGTCTATTTCTTAGCCAATACCAAATGGTTTTGGTGACAAGGCTCATCTCTATTAGAAAAACAAAGATGTGGATCCGTGGCTCAGAAGGAACATTTGTGTGCCCGGAGCCCTGGGCAGGGGGCAGATCGCCAAGGCCTGAGGTCCAGTTCTCGCCAGGAGTGAGACTGAGGAAGCTCCTTTAGGCAAGGCTGCTTAAGCTGGGACCATGAGAGGGCTCTAAGACAGGTGTCAGGGGGACCTCGGAAATGGAGGGGGAAACAATCGCATCCTCGCTTTCGTTGGCCACTAACTGAAATTTAGCGTTTTCTCCGATTATTTTAAAGCTTTATTCTGATTATTTAAAGCCAAAAGACACACCGGAAAAGGCAGGTTTGTGCTCTAAGATCATAAGCTGGAAAGAAGCACCTACTGTGTGCCAGGCAAGTTTTCATTGACTGAAGCAAGCCCTGCTTCCACTAGAGCATTTGGAGAATTGTTCATTTTTATAGAACAATAATATGGTTCTGTATTGTTATTGTTACCTTCATGAACCACAACTTGTTCAGCCATTCCCCAATTAATGGGCATCCATTCAATTTCCAAGTCTTTGCTACCACAAAAAGAATCACTACAAACATTTGTGCATGTGGGGGTCCTTTTCCCTCCTTTATGATTTCCTTGGCATACAGCCCCAGTTATGGCACTGCCAGGTTAGAGGGTATGCAGTTTTATAGCCCTTTGGGCACAGTCAGGAGGGCAATCTTGGTGTGAGGGGCAGTGAGGGAACAGAGATTGGGCAGAGAGTGTCAAAGGTGAAGAGCAATGACTCCAGTTTGGCCAGATTCCGAAGTGCTAGAGGGGAAACAAAGTCCAACAAGGCTAGAAAGAGTTGGGGAAAGATCGAGAAGAGATTTAAAAGCCAAACAGGAAATTTATGTTTGATTGTCTAAGGACAATTTGGAACCCCTAGAATTTATTGAGAAAGGGGACTACAGTGATTAAACCCAAGAAAAATCTCATTGCGGCAGCCTGAGGAGGATGTATGGAACTGGGAAGAGACTTGGGGCAGGGAGACCAGTTAAGAGGCAGTTTGTGTCGAAGTTCTGAACTAGGGGGGAGTGAGGAGGTTTGAAGTGGGAGACTGTACGTAGAAACAGGGAGATTTGGCAACTGGTTGGATTCATGGAGTGACGAGTTAAAAGGTTACAGACTCAGGGGACTGGAAGGATGATGGTGCCTTTGAGAGAAAGATAAGACTCTGGATTTGGGGACAAAGATGAGTTCGGTTTTGGACCTTCTGAATTTGAGACGTCTCTGGGACGTCCACCAGTTGGAAACGGGGGAGATGGGAATGAAATTCAGGAGAGAAACGGGCTAGGTATCTAAACCTGGGCGTTGTCAACATGGTGATTGACGTTCATCAGCTGCTGGTGTCTGAGATCACAGAGAAACAATGTAGAGAAAGAAGACCAGAAGCCCTGGAATGGACCTTCTGCAGTGACAGATGAACCAGCAGAGGTGTGATCAGAGAGGGAGGAAGAAAACTGGGAGAGAGTAATAGGAAATACAGGGGCAGCGAGGTGGCGCAGTAGATAGAGCACCAGCCTTGAATTCAGGAGGACCCGAGTTCAAATCTGGTCTCAGACACTTAACACTTCCTGGCTGTGTGACCCTGGGCAAGTCACTTAACTCCAGCTTCAAAAAAAAAAAAAATACAAAATCCTCTCTTCCTTTAAGGGGCAGCTAGGTGGAGCAGTGGATAGAGCACCAGCCTTGAATTCAGGAGGATCCAAGTTCAAATGTGGTCTCAGACACTTAACACTTCCTAGCTGTGTGACCCTGGGCAAGTCACTTAACCCCAGCCTCAGGGGAAAAAAAAAGATTAATAGGAAATCCAAAGAAGAGAAAATGTCCAGTCTAGTAGCAAAGAGAAGCTGAGATGGATGGTACTTAAGGAAGAAAAAAGGTCAGATTTGAAAATTAAGGCCATTGTTCGAGGACCTTTTGGAAGTTTTTCCTATGAATTTAAGAATCCAGTCCCTAGCTATAGATGCTATAATGTAATCAGTGTAGGGAACTTCAATGTAGAAACCCCATACTTAACCCTCTTACCAATGTAGATTGGGACCGGCTTTACATCTGAGTCTGAGGGTCACCTAAAGCAAGTCTTCTTAGACTTTTTCCACTCATGACCCCTTTCCATCCAAGAAATTTTTCCGTGACCCCAGATGTGTACAAATCAAGCATTTACTGATGATTATTCACAATTTCAGTTACATGACCCTATATGGTCACCACCCACAGTTTAAGTAGGACAGTGAAAAGTCGAATGGACTAGCCTCCCTTTCCCTTAGTGTACACCTTGACAATGAATAGAGCTTGAGTCCCAAGGTTAGAAGGTGCCACTCCTAGCAGGCCCCCTCCCACTAAGGGATGAGATTTCCCCCCATCTGCCCTCTTCCATTCAGCAGCCAAAGGGATTTCCCTAGAGCACAAGAATTTTGAGGTGACCACATCACTACTCCCTTGCTCAAGAAGCTGCAGTGGATCCCTATTACCTCCAGGATCAAATAGACTCCTCTGGCTTTGAGAGAGCCCAGCCCTAGCCTCCTTCCCCAGCCTTGGAATATACTTTGCCCCTTTTCATACTCCACAATGCATCACAACTGGCTTTCTCATCTTCAGTATTCCCTCTCCTCTAAATGTGCTTTTTCAGGCGTTGTCCTGGGGTGTAATCCTTTTCACGTCTCCTTTTTAGAGCTCTAACCCTCAAAGTCCAGCTCAGGCGCCACCTCCTAGATCAGGACCCCGAGCTTCACCAGCTGCTAGGAGCCCCGCTCACACCCAGTGACCCCAGAATTATTCTTCATACATTTCGTATCTACTTGTGTGTATGTATGGCACCTCTGGGAGATGGTGAGCTCCTTCAGGGCAGGAACAGGTTCCTTTTTATGCCCAGCATGTAGCACACAATGCCTGGTGTCCGGTGACTATTTAATAAACACTCATTCGTTGCTTGAAATCGGTTCTGTTGGATTTGAGAAGGAAAAGAGGGGAGTAGGAGGGATCTCATAGCATTGCACTTTTAGTGGTTGTACAGCGCCTATTCAAACAAGCACTGAGGTGAATAAATGGTTAAATAAATGGATACATGGGCTAATTAATTAATTGATTGATTAAAGGCAGGTTTCTTTGCCTGGTATGTACAAACTACTTTTAAACCTGTACCATTCTCTGTCCTCCGTCCCATCCTGCATCTTCCTGCCACTGAACCTTGCCATTGAGTGTCACTTTCTTGCCCCCCAACCCTGCCCAGTAACACAGCAGTAGCCTAGCTCAAGGGCTGCCTCCATTAAGAAGCCTTCTCCCTCTCAAAGTTTGTCATAGATCCCAGGAACCATGGGTTGGAAGGAGCCTTAGAGATGGCTCAATCCAGAACATCGCCACCCTCACTCCCATTTCCCTCCTGAGCTCATTTCATAGATGAGAAAACTGAAGCAAACAGGGTTAGGTGACTTGCCCAGGGTCCCACAGCTAAAATGCTAGATGACTAGAGACCTTAAGGAGGCCGTTTTGTGGTGAGGCTGTGATGTAGATAACATCTGAGATTCCCCCCACCCCCATGTCCCCCGGGTCTCTTTGGAGGCAGAGGACTTGAGATCTCGTCCCAGACCGCCATTCTCTCAGATTTGCATCGTGGTGGTCCCTGAAAGTCAAAAGGATGCAGCCGAGTGGGTGAAACGTGGCCATACTGAGGATGGCCCAGCATCCTTCACTTCCCAGCTAGGTTGTGCATTATGTGGGTGGCTGGCTGGTGAGACCAGCTGGGAGCTGAGCCTTTGCTGGGGGAGAAAAGGACCGGGAGCACCCGGGGTCCCAGCCTCCCTCAGAGAAGGGCAAGGAGGAGGTGGGGGTGGCTGGACCAGGGAGCCCCAAGAAGACACGCTGACCACGGCATTGTGGGCTTGTCTCCATAGGCCGCTGTGCTGACCTCCAGGTCCAGTTCTCTGAGGCCGTGTCCACCGTGGCTGAGCAGAAGCAGCTGATTACCCGGCTAGAGCAGGACCTGAGCACCATCCAGTCCATCCAGCGCCCAGATGCCGAGGTCAGCTCTCCTACTTCTGGTTTGGGCTCTGGGGGTCTTAAGTAGCCTTTAGGTCCCACTCTTCTCTCCTTCTCTGGGTCTGATCCCCTCATCCTGCCCCTGATCCAGCTCCCCTCCAACCAAGGCACTCCATCCAATCACGGCCAGTGCAAGTGCAAGTTCCTCCATTAAGCTGGTCCCAACAATCTTATTATTACTACATGTTATCCCTTCTCACACTAGTGAGAATAAACTCAGGATGCTTCCCTGCCCTCAGGAAGCTTTCCTTCTGCAGGTAAATTCCAACAGAGCTCCCCCTAGAGGTAAGGAAGAGTCCCATTCTTAGACTCCAACTCCCATTCCTCCTATAAATATTTACCGAGCACCCAGGACCCGTTCAGCCCATTCTGGTCCCCCCAGAACTGCTCACAAATTTTATTTTCTTCCCGTCCTCAGGGAGCATCAGAGCACCGTCTGGAGAAGATTCCCGAGCCCATTAAGGAAGCCACAGCCCTCTTCTATGGTAAGACCTTGAATGTTGAACAGCGTTCTCCTTCCCGAAATCACAGGGAAAAGACAACAGGAGCTGTGACTAGAGGTTCTCAGCTTCTCTGAGGCCCAAACACTCTATACACATTTATTAAGCACCATCTGTGTGCCAGGCACTGTGTAAAACCAAAATCTCTGCTCTCAAGAAATTCACATTAAATTTATCAACAAGCCTATTGTGGAGGGGTCCCATTAAGGACCTAGGACTGTGTCCTGGAGACAAGCACAGGAGGAAATAGACTCGGTCCTCCTGGAGATTATGCTCCATGAATCTACCAACAACCAGTGGTTGAACACCTACTATGTGCAAGGCACTGGGAATACCAAGACAACAACGGAAACAGATCCAGCCCTCCAGGAGCTTACGTCCTACCAGGACGAAGAACATGAATACATTATCAAAACCTAATAAATATAAATTAGATTAATACACAGTAGGTCCAAGGCATGACACTAACAAACAGAAGCCCTGGCAAGATCACCATTAGTTAACCAGAGGGATGGAGAGAGGACCCAGGATTAGTGATCTGAACACTTAGTGGGCCTTTGAGGGCCAAGGCCAGCTTGGGCTTATGGACCTTCAGGTAAAGAACTAGCTTGGTGACTCTCCCTTATAATGGGGGTACAAATTCCCAAGGAAGCGCTTCCCTCCAGGGATGTCAGCAATCAACTCTCTCTACATATGTGTGTATACATATATACATACATACACACACATACATATATGCACAATATACCTTTAAGCTTCATATACATTATTAACACTCTCTATAATCTTTTTTTACCCCTGAGGCAGTTGGGGTTAAGTGACTTGCCCAGGGCCACACAGCTAGAAAGTGTTAAATGGAGATCATATTTGAACTCAGGTCCTCCTGACTTCAGGGCTGGTGCTCTAACCACTGCGCCACCTAGTTTCCCCATCATTATTCTTAAACCTTGACAATAAGTCTCCAAGGCTTTTACTTTTTTATTTTACCCCTGCCTGGCCCTGGATCTGAAGGACACGGACTTGGGGGATTCTAGGTGGAGAGCTGGAAGGGCTTTCTCTCCATTTTACAGAGGGGGAACGGAGTGACTTGCCCAGGTAGCAACAGATAGATTTAAACTCCCCAGCTCTGAGTTCCAGGGCTATATGGGGGTCCAGGAAATGGTTCCTGGAGGTGAGACCCAAGTTTGGGGAGAGAAGGGGCTCTGTGAGCTCCAATCCCATCCCTGCCTCTCTCTTGCCTGTGTGACCCCGGTCAAGTCCTTCTTCTCCCTCTGCTCCAGCTTTCCGTGGATCCCCTCTCAGTGAACGTTCCTTTCTAGGGTACACCCCGACTGCCAGCGCCGGGCTCCCAGAAGGCCAGGTGGACTCTCTGCTGTCCATCATCTCCAGCCAGAGGGAGCGCTTCCGAGTGAGGAACCAGGAGCTGGAGGCGGTAAGTCGATGCATCGGCAGGTGGTCAGGAGAGGCTCTGGCTCCTGAGCCCCATGGGGTCATGGGGAAATCCCCCCAACAGTCCAGCCTGAGGAGGGCCCGTTCCTGAATATTAGGGGTCCCATGGCAGAACCAGCCTCAGAATCATCAAGACTTGGGTTCCAATCTCACCTCTGACATATACAAGCTGGGTGATTCGAGACTACTGAGTGATGGAGAAGGTGCCTGAGTGCAGAAAAAAGGGAGTTTCCTTTCCCAGGAAATCCCAGCTTCAGTTTCTGTCCTCCAATTAGGAAGTACATAAATAGGGGTTGTCCAAGCTTGTTTCAGGGGAATCTGGATGAGGTCATCCACCAGTTCTTTTTTTAAAGCAAAGTCATTTCATAATTGGTCAATAAGCATTTATTAAGCACCTACTGTATGCAGGCACTCTGTTAAGCATGGAGGGGTTCAAAGAGAGGTCCTTAAGATGCATCTGTTCTGAAAGGCTCCCTGGTATTATATAATCCACTCCTTCTCTGCCCCCTCCCCCCAGGAGAGCCGCCTGACCCAGCACACTATCCAGGCCCTACAGAGTGAGCTGGACAACCTTCGAGCCGACAACATCAAGCTGTATGAGAAAATCAAGTTCCTCCAGAGCTACCCCAGTCACGTGAGTGTCCCCCTCCCGGCCCCCCGCCCAAACCAGGGATGACCAGGTAGCCGGGGGGTCCAAGGGGGTGAGGTAGAGAGGACTGCCATCCAGGACCATGCAGAACCCAGCTGCCCAGTCACCCCAGCCTGTCTGCCCACTCCTCTCTGAATGTGGGGTCCTTCCGAAAAATGCTGTGATGGCTGTATCCGTGTGCTGGGTCCTCCTGGGGATCCTCAGATCCTGCTGTGGGGGGCCACGGGCACAAAAAGCATTAAGGACTCAAAGCTTCTTGGAGGCCTGAGTGGGAGAGATTTCCAGTCATTCACCCAATCCTATGGCCTCAGCCCGCTTTCCCCAAGCCCAGGAGAGAGAGAATTCTCCCTTTTCTGAAAAAACAGGAAACCTGTCCGGCCTTAGGAGTGCAATTCAGACCCATTTACTGATGAGCGGCAGAAGGATTCAAATCCTGGTTATGATCCATTCTAGAGAGCCAATTAACCTTTCTCATGCCAAACCAAGCCAATCAGCATTTATTAGGCTCTTACTGTATACAGGGCATCATGCTAAGTTCCGAGAATACAAATAGAAGCAGAAAGAACAGACCCTGTCCTTAAGAAGTCTATATTTTTTAATTGTCTTTGAAAGAACAAAATATTATTTATTTTTTAGCTTTTTTTTCCCAAAACATGAGCCTAGATTGAAAATGATCATTTTCAACATTCACCCTTGCCAAGGCTAAGCATGAGCAATTCAAGCAGCTTATATTCTAATGAAGGGAGAGCCACATGAAAGAAGGTGGAAAGACCAAGGGAAGGGGATGGAGAAAGTCAGGAGAGCCTCCTGGAAGGCTGTAAAGATGACCGACCTGAGCATCCTCCTTAAAACAGAGGAAGAGGCCAAAGGGTGGAGGGGCCTCCGGGAGTGAGTGAAATTTCAGGCTGAAGAGCTCTCTCTGGCACCTGGGAATCAAGCACCCTTCTTAGTCTTAGTCTTCTCATCCATAAAATGGGTATTAAAATGTTCTGGTTTGTCAAGTTCATAATGAGGAGAAAAAATATTTTTTAATAAAATGAGGACTTTGGGGCAATTAGATGGCGCAGTGGATAGAGCACCAGCCTTGAATTCAGGAGGACCCGAGTTCAAATCTGGTCTCAGGCACTTAACACTCCCTGGCTGTGTAACTTTGGACAAGTCACGATTGCCTTGCAAAAATTAAAACTAAAATAAAATGAAGACTCTGGATTAGGTCAGAAGCGGTATTCACACTCTAAACACAAATTCACACTGTCTTTGGGATGTTTTATTTATTCTATTAAATATTTTGCATTTTATATATATATATATAAAATTATAATTCAGCCAGTGAGTTTGACATTTCAGGACTAAACAGCCTCAGTGTAGTTCTAATGCTGGCCAGCAGAGGGAGCTGCCTCCTTCCCAACATCAGCACCATCCATCCTTAAAGAAGATGCTGATGGGATGGAGGAGGGTGGGGAAGATGAAGAAGCTCAGAACTTGGTTAGGGGAGCAGCGGGGCTGTCTCTGAACAACCCGTTTCCCACCACAGGACTGTGACAGTCCAAGTCCCCTCTGCCATCCCATGTCGGCCCCAACCCACCAGAAACAGGACAGTGGCTTAGGGGTCAAGTCCTGTAAAGAGCGGGGTCCTCCAGGCTGCCCCCAAATAATGCAGCCCTGTGACTTAGGGGTCTAGTCCTGTGTCTGAGCAGGGCCCCCCGGGATGACCCCCAAGCATTGGAATTTGGGCAGATTGTCCGGTGCCTCAGTTTCCTCATCTGTGTCACAAGGTGCTGAGCTAGATGACCTTCCAGCTCCTGATCTGTGACCCCTGAGTGGAGGCTCAAAGCCAGGGCTCCTGCCTCACCAGGTCTTGGAGGGGAGATAAGGCACTTTAACATCCAGGGGAGATCTAAATGCTGCTGCTTTTATTGTCTTTAGGCCCAGGTAGGATCATGAGGTCATAAATCTCAAGCTAGAAGGAACCTCTAGGCCCCATTTAGTCCCTTGTCCCCATTTTACAGATGAGGAAACTGAGCCTGGGGAAGTTAAGTCCCCACGGGTCATGTGTCAATGGTAGGATTTGAGCCCAGACCCCCAACCTCCAAATGCTCCCGTCTCTCTTCAGTTACTGAATGCCCAGCATTCAGTGGGCGTGCCCAGAGTGCCCCTGCCAGGGGGCTCCCAGCCGACATCGGTCTTATTGTTTCACAGGGCGGTGGCAGCGACGACACAGAACTCCGCTACTCGTCCCAGTATGAAGAGCGCCTGGACCCGTTCTCCTCCTTCAGCAAGAGGGTACGTCTCCCCTCTGTCCTGCTCGGGTGGGTGGAAGTGGGGGGCATTTGCATCTCCTGCTTCTGGGGGTGCCCTGCTGCCTCAGGCAAGGACCTCAAAGAGAAGAGAAGCCAGAACGGGAGAGAATAAAGTCTCAGGCTAAAACCTTATTAAGGTTCATCTGGGCATCATTGAACATTTATTAAGCACCTGCTGAATTCTAGGCAATATGCTGACCACTAGGGAAAGGGGAATGCCCCTACTCTCAAAGAGATCACATGGGAGACAACATGAAGACAAGTGCGTGCAAGCAAGATTCCTGCGGGAAAATTGGCAATAATCAATAAGGGGAGGCCCTGGAATTAGGGGGAGGCAAGAAAGGTGGGCTTGTACCTGAGACCTGAAGCCAGGGAAGCTAGATGATATCATTCTATCAACAAGCATTTATTAAACATGAAGAAAGGAGGGAGGGAGATGGAAGGAAGGAAGGAAGGAAGGAAGGAAGGAAGGAAGAAAGAAAGAAAGAAAGAAAGAAAGAAAGAAAGAAAGAAAGAAAGAAAGAAAGAAAGAAAGAAAGAAAGAAAGAAAGAAAGAAAGGAAGGAAGGAAGGAAGGAAGGAAGGAAGGGAAGGAAGGAAGGAAGGAAGGAAGGAAGGAAGGAAGGAAGGAAGGAAGGAAGGAAGGAAGAAAGAGAAAGAAAGAAAGAGAGAGAAAGAAAGAAAGAAAGAAAGAAAGAAAGAAAGAAAGAAAGAAAGAAAGAAAGAGAGAGAGAGAGAGAGAGAGAGAGAGAGAGGAAGGAAGGAAGGAAGGAAGGAAGGAAGGAAGGAAGGAAGGAAGGAAGGAAGGAAGGAAGGAAGGAAGGAAGGAAGGAAGGAAGGAAGGAAGGAAGGAAGGAAGGAAGGAAGGAAGGAAGGAAGGAAGGAAGTCTGACTTCTCCAGGCCTCCATTTCCCCATCTGTAAAATGGGGGAGCCGGACTACATGTCTACCAAGGTCCCTTCTGGCTCCAAGCCATGATCTGTCGCCCTCCCTCCTGGCTGTAATGAGCCAGGAGCATTCCGTGCTCCCTGAGGTCCCTCCCATGAAGGCCTCCATCCCCCAGGGCTCTGACCAGACTCTGCCCCTGGAGCCCACTCTTGAGTGGGGGAAGGAAGACCAGTGAGCATTCCCTTAACCCCGTGTTTCCGCCTTTCAGGAGCGGCAGAGGAAGTACCTGAGCCTGAGCCCCTGGGACAAGGCCACCCTGAGCATGGTAAGCCCCCTCTTCCTGGCAGGAGCAGCCACACATGAAGGCTCCCGGCTCCCACCTGAGTACAGTCCCGCCCAGTCCGTCTGCCCCAGCAGCCCCTGGTCCTTCACTGAAGACCTGGAGGAGAAGAAAGGCAGCCAGAAGGGCCCCCTTATTCATGCTTCCAAAAGGGCCTCTGCAGGGGTTTGGGGCAGGGATGGGAGAGAGCTGGGGATGAAGGAGACAGGGAGGGGGCAACCAAGGCTGGGAAGAGCAACCAGAAGCAGCCCAGAGATGGTGCAGTGGGTAGCCCTCTGGGCCAGAGTTAGGAAAGCCTGGGTTCAAGCGGGCTCCATCTCAGGCAAGCTCGGAACCTCAGCTCTAAAACGGAAATGAGAATTGTACTTTGATGGGAGGGTCCAAGGAGACGTGTATGAAGCGCTTGGTACAAATGTCCGGCTGTATACATGTGAGCTGTTATTATTATTACCTAAATGTGTCATAACACAGGCTGGGGGAGGGGGGACGTGCAAAACAGATAAAAAGCGCGATCCAAGAGCTTCCCTCGTACTTGGCGGCCTCGAGGATGGGGGAGATTTATTCAGCCTTTTCTCTCTGGGTCTCAGCATCCCCTCCCTTCCTAAACTAATAAGAGTCTGCTCTCCCCCCCCCCCCCCCGTCTCACCCTTGCCTCCCTGCCCCAGTCCCGGCCTCTTCCAGCAGGACCCTAAGTCCAGGCCAGGTCCCCCACTTGCCCCCCCCCATAAACCACACATTGACTCAGGATGGCTCTGTCTCCCTTCCACGGTCGGGCAGAAGCCAGGCCATCCTGGAAAGCCTTGAATGCCAGGCTGAGAACCAAATAGTTCTAATCCATCTCTTCTTTGGAGGAGAAGAGAACAAAGGCCTCAGAGAGGAGGTGAAGGTGGGAGGGGAAGGGCATGTGGTGGCTAGAACACCAAAGCTGGCATCAAGAACACCAAGGTTCAGATCTTGCCTCTGACAGTTACTAGCTTGTGACCTTGGACTGTTCATTTTACCTCTCTGTGCCTCAGTTTCCTAATCTGTGAAAAGAGGGAGCTGGAATCAATGACATTCAAAGGTCTTCCAGTTCTGTCTATGATCCTAGATGGACGGACAGACAGATAGATGGATGGATGGATGGATGGATGGGTGGATGGATAGGTGGATGGATGGATGGATGGATGGATGGATGGATGGATGGATGGACGGATGGACGGACGAACGGACGGATGGATGGATGGATGGATGGATGGATGGATGGATGGATGGATAGGTGGATGGATGGATGGATGGATGGATGGATGGATGGACGGATGGACGGACGAACGGACGGATGGATGGATGGATGGATAGGTGGATGGATGAATGGATAGAAGAAAGTCTGAGGGACATCCCAGAATCCTTCTCTCAACCCTGCTCCATGGTGTGAGCTGCCTTTTGCTTCTTTTTGCATCTCAGTTCTGAAACATAGTAGGCATTTAGTCAAAGCAGACTGATAGACTAAGTGAGCGTACCATTCCCTAGGCCATGAGCTCCCTGTCCTGCCCAAAATGGGGAAGGGGCTGCTTCAGACTTTGCCACTTTCCAAGAGGGCAGGAGCCCAGCTCTGGCCAAGGAGGTTTCCTTCCCTTGTAGAGTTTCCTCCAGTTGCCCTGGGGGGCAGAGAAGAGCCCTTTCCTTGAAGGCTGAGGTTTTCCACCCTGTTTTCTATTGCTTTGGGGCCATTGTCTGTGACCCCTCAGCCCCCAGGGCAGATGAAAGAAGACACACCCTAAAGTTCAGTGATTTCATTTGTCTCCCCAGAGGGCCAGCAGGACCAGCTGCCTTCCTTCCTTCTCACTCCCCCCTCCGTTATTTTTTTCTTTTCTGGGAGCTTCCTGTGCTTAAATGATTAGGAAGAAACTTAATTGGGTTTTCAAGGGTCCCTGATGACAGGGCCGAGGGAGGTGAGCCAGGAGTATGGGCATCCAACACCCAGATGAATAGTCCAGCCCCAGTTCCCGATACAGTGGGCCCAGGACCCCCCTTCAGGGTAGTTCAGGCTTCCCAGAAGGAGGTAGGGCTTTCCTATTCCCGTCCCCCTGTGGCTCACCGGGGTTTCCTGCTGATCCTGAGTGTGTCCACAGCCTGTGCCTCCCTCCCAGATAAGATTCTGCCCTTTTCAGAACTGAGTGCAAACATCCTGGCCCTGAGGGGACTTCCTTGTACACAAAACCCCAGCTTAGGGGAGTTCACAGGATCAGAGAATCATGGGCCTACAAGGAAGGGACCTCAGAGGCCATGGACTCATTTTGCCGGTAGGGAAACCAAGGCCTGGAGAAGCCATAGGCCCATAGATATAGAGCTAGAAGGGACCTTAGGAGGCCGTCAGTCCCAACCCCCCTCACTTTAAAGATGTAAAAACTGTAACACAAAGATGGGGAAGTGATTCCTCCGGTGTTACACAGTAAATGTCAGAGGCAGGACTAGAACCCAGACCTGATGCCCAGTCCAGCACCCTAACCTGCTGCCATCATGAACGCCCAACTCGGCCATTTCTGGACCTAGAAAAAGGATTGTGATGGGGTGAGATAGCACAGGACCTGGGCAAACTCCATTCACTTCAACCCTTATTAAATGCCTACTACGTGCTAGTCATTAGGGGTGCAAAGACAACTCCCCCTACCTCAAAAAAGTCCCTAAGAGTTTCCATTCTTTTTTTTTAGATTACTCAGGTAAATAAATGTAAACTGTTTGAGAAGAGGGAGAATTGTAAGAGCTCGGTAAACCAGGAAAGGCCTCCTTAGGGAGAGGACCCTGAGAAGAACCTTGAAGGCTGCTTGGGAGCTGAAGCAGTTACAGGGAGGAGGAAGGGCACTCTAAGGCTGGCAGATAGCAGCAACCCAACTGGACTGGAACAGAAAGTTCAAAGAGGGGAAGTCACATGGCCTGAGTCTGGTTAAGAGCCAACTTGTGAGAGACTTTAAAAGCAGGCTGGAGAGTTCATATTTTATGGCAGAGACAGGTGGGATAAACTGAGGCAGACTCTTCCAGCAGGTCTGTGGACAAGAGCTCAAAGAAAGAACTAATGGAAATTGGAAAGGGAAAGGTTGAGGGGAGGAGCTGTTAAGAAAGTTGGGCAAACACAAAATGAAGAGCATGGCTAAGTAAACTGAGATGCCTTTACCCCCCAACACACTCTCCTTACTGTGTTATCTTAAGCAAAGCCCTGGTGTCCTCGCTGCAGCCAACATTGTCCCATCCCTCTAGTATGGAGGACAGAAGCCCTGGGTCCAAATCTGGCTGTATGATCTTAGGCACATGGCTTAAGCTCTCTGGGCCTTATTATCCTTATCTGTAAAGAAGAGTTCACCTCTCTGGTGCCTTCTTGTTCTAACACTCAGCGATCCTCTGGCTGGCAGAAGGGTCGTGCCCTCTATTGCCAGGAAGTGATGGGCATTAGATTTACAGGACACCCAGAGAGTCTCCAAGAACTTCCCAAATGTCAACTCAACTGTCTAAACAGTATTTGTTGGATGGTTTATTTAAACTCTCCTTAAGGTCTAAATTAATACATGCCAAATTCAGCCAGTAGAGATAGTTTGGTTTTGTAGCATTGAGAGATTGTGATTAACCAAGTTTATAAAAAGTCAGACTCTAGTCCAGGGGTTCTCAAACTACGGCCCGGGGGCCAGATGCGGCCACTGAGGACGTTTATGCCCCTGCCAGGTTATGGCAAATGGGCTGAGGGGCGGAGACAGAGTGGGAGCTTTTGTTTTTACTATAGTCTGGCCTCCAACAGTCTGAGGGACAGTGAACTGGGCCCCTATTTTAAAAGTCTGAGGACCACTGGCCTAGGGCCTATTTGCCTCAGGGTGGGGGTCTATCTCCCCGAGATTAATTTGTGATAATTAGCCATCCAAATTAGCCCATGGCAGAAAAAAGAACAATCATTACCTTCCTCTTCTCTGCCTCCAGACTCAGGGCCTGATCAAGAAAGACCGCCTCTCGATTGGAGCCATATTGGCCTCAGGTTGGCTGGGACTGGCCTCCACCTGAGAAAGGAGTTTCCAATGATGTCTAGATCCACAATCACCCCTCCCATCATAAGTGCCTAGTACTGTGTCTGCCCTTGATAGCAGAAAGGCTGAGCTGGAAGGAACTTTATAGTCTAAGCCCATTCTTTTTTATTTAATTTTTAAACTTTTTTTTACAAGCATTTATTCTTTTCCCTCCAAATTCCACCAAAGAAAAAAATTTTTAAAGAGAAAATACAACACATATGTCTTATATAATATATTATATAGTTGTATTGTATGTATTATGTATTTATATATAATATACATATATTATGTGTGTATGTAATATGTTGTATGTCTCTAATTCATGTATATGTATTATGTTTTATATATATATATAAACACACACACACACACACACACACACACACACATATATATTATGTATGGGTGTGGGTGTGTGTATACACATACACACACATCTTCCAACTAAACCAGTTCCCAAGCGGGTTGCGTTCAGGACCGCCCGTCTCATTCTTAGTTCATCAGCTGTGTGGAAGACGTGAGCTCCCTGCTTCATCACTGGTCCTTTGGAATTATGGTTTGTCGATAGACCAGAGTTCCAAAGTCTTTCGAGTTTGTCTCTTTTTATAACGCTATCGTTGTCGTTGTATCGATTGTCCTCTCAGGTGTGCTCACTTCACTCTGCATCAGTGTGACCTGTGCATTTTATACACGCTGATATCCTAAGGGTCAGGGCTGGGGAAGCTGTTTCAGTACTCAGGGTCAGAGGCAGAGTTTAAACCCAGTTTCAATCCAAATCCAAACTTCCAGTCTCAGAAAAAAAAGTGAGGGGATATCACAGACTATCCAGAGAGGAGGGGGAAGGCTTCATATTTGCCTGGCTCCTGCCAGAATCGCCAGTGATGTCAGGGCAGCGGAGTTCCTGGATTAGGGCACTGAGCTGAGGAAGAAGCTGGTGGGGACCCCCGATCGATCAGAAGCTAATGGGGAGCCATGTGGGCTCCACTTCTTGGTGCTCACCCCCCACCGGGGCTTCAGATTGAGCCTGAGTCTTGGAGAGTCAAATCCCACTGCTAACATTCCCAAGCGAGGTCTCCTCGCCGGTCACTTGGGGATGGTAATGATGGCTCCTTTGTGGGATAGTTGGAAGGTTCCAGTGAGATCTGGAGACTGACACTTTATCAGCCGGTATAAATATTAGTGATTAATATTCTTTCTCCTTTGTGATGCTCCCCCCACCTGCCCACGAATGTTGGCCCCAAAAGCAGACCATTGCCAAGATTCAGAGCATCAGCTGAAGGGGGCTCGGCCTTCTTCTAGCTGGATGACATGGCGCCTGCCAAGAGTAGCGTTCCAGGGATGCTGCCAGGAAACAACAGGCGGAGAGTTTTCCTTTTCTCTCCCAAGGTCACAGCCAGCATTAATGTAACAACCCCGGGCCTGTGACACTGTGGTAAACAACATCAAATGCCCATCCCCTGAGCCAGCCAGGAGGAAGCTTTTACCTACAGGATCACTTAACCTGGGCTGATAGAGTGGTCTAGAGTTCCTAGACCTAACAGCTGAAAGATGACAACAGGGGCCATCGAAGCCAACCCCGTCATTTTATAGATGAAGAGACTGGCCCAGAAAGGTGACTCGTCCAAGATCACTCAAGTAGTGAATGTCAGAGGCAAGATTTAAAACCAGGTCTCTGATTCTCCTTCCTCTCTTGGGACCCCATTCTCTTCCTTTGTAGGATGGGAGTTTCCTAAATAACTTCCAAGGCCTTCTCAGTCTTCTCCTTGAGGACTCCTGGAAAGCAAAGATTTTGCCTCTCTATCTCCATTGCTTGGTACACATTAGGTGATTAATAAATGCTTGCGGATCCTTAATGCTGTGCCATCTCCCATATAAAAGGTATTCCTTTAAACCAGGGGTTCTCAAACTAGGCCAGATGCGGCCCACTGAGGACATTTATGCTCCCGCCAGGTTATGGCAAGTGGGCTGAGGGGCGGAGACAGAGTGTGAGCTTTTGTTTTTACTATAGTCCGACCCTCCCACAGTCTGAGGGACAGGGAACTGGCCTCTATTTAAAAAGTTTGAGGACCACTGGTTTAAACCATTGCAATGTAGCTCATGACATTATAAGAACCCAGAGAAAACCACTAAATACACACACACACACACACACACACACACACACACACACACACACACCCTCTCTATCTCAGAATATTTTCGTGCAATATCTCTCAGTTAACAAATTTGAAATAGTGAAGGCAAATGTGCCACTATGTGTCTCTCCTCTGCCTTCACCTCTCCCACTCCTTTCTTCCTCCCTTTTCCTCTCCCATTTATCCTCCCCCTCCTCCCCATTCTTCCCCAATCTCCACCCCTCTCCCCCTTCCAGTTACTCAGATCTGTTCAATACAGTTAATAATAGGCCTTCTGCTAAAGGAGAGATTAGAATGTGGGCTAGTTGAAGGGCAACATCTCATTGGCTACATCTGGGTCCCTCATATCTTTTTTCCCTTGTCTCCATTATTAGCAAACATCCCCCTCCTCGTTTTCTCTGGGTTTCCTCCTTCTCTTCAGCACTGGAGTTAACTGGGCCCAGGTCTGGCTGGTAGATAGATTCGGGCCACAACTGGAAGCCGACATGTTTCCTCCATGGTGCAGCCTTCATCCTTTGCTTTCCCCTTCCTCTTCTTTTTCCCCCTTCCCTGTTCTTCTCTTAGCTGGAGACCTCCAAGCTGGGAAGCTAATAAGCTCACAAACGAGGGATCGGGGAGCAGAGCTGTGGTTGGAGCAGAACATCTGTTCCTGGGTAGCTGAATGCAGTAGGCAGCTTGAGGAGGGGGGTTGGAGGGCCAATAATGAGTCTGGCTCTGATTTCTATTGGGCCCTGGGGCTCCTCATTAAAGAACTCTCTCTCCTTCCCTCGCCAGGCTGAAGCAGTTTCAGGTTTGCTGCCTTTTAGGGTTGGAAGGGATGAGTTTCCCGTCTTTTCTACAGCCCCTGTTTCTCTATGGGAGGGAAAAAGATGCTCCTAGGTCACTCCTAGATCTTCCTTCCCTCTCTCAGGAAGGGGAGGACTTGAAGGGGAGGACTTGAAGGGGAGGACTTGGAGGGGAACTAGGGCCTAGTCCATTTTTCCCTTTCCAGTGCTCCCAGCCAGGTCTTCTCTGCTGAGTTCAGGGCTAAAGAGGCATTGTCAGTCCTGTATCCCTGTACCCAACGGCCATGATAAACTGTAGGTGATACCAAAAGCTTATTTCATGTGGTGAAGGCTTGATGGCCAGGCCTATCCTCACTAACCCTTACTACCACTCTACATCACTGCTTTTTTCTGGCTGTGGAGAGTTCCAGGTAAAGGCTTCTGAGGATTTCCTCCTAGAACTCCATCCTTCTCCATCCTTCATCCTTGTTCCCAGAGATTTATTTGTCTCACTTGGGGTCATGAAGCAAGCAGACACTTGGGACTGCAATAAAATCCACCCACCCCACAGTTCCTGACAAAAGTTCTTGCAGGGATCAGCACTTCCAGATATATACCCTATGCTGGAAAATAAAATCCTTGGAGGCCCAAAGCCAGATTCCCACCCCTGAATAGAACAGAGGTCTGGACAAAGAACCTGAATCTGATTTCTATCCATGAAAATGAAAATCACTGGACCAGGGGATGAATAATGGGCACGAGTTCTAGATTTGGATTCCTTCCTCTGTCACTGGCTTTGTGAACTTGAGCAAGTCACTTAATATCTATGGACCAAAGTTTTCTCATCTGTAAAATGGAAGGGTTAGACTAGAACTAGGATTCTTAACCTACAATCTGTGAAGTGTGAAGTTTTTTTTTAAGATTTGTTGATAATTAGAACTCATTATAATTGCTTTCTTTTGTAATCCCATGTATTTTATTTTATCTCAAAACATGATTCTGAAAAGAGCTTGTAGACTTTATTATTCCCCCAAAGGGTGCTATGACACAAAAAAACAAACAAACAAACAAACAAAAAACAACAACAACAAAAAAGTCAAGGATCTCTGGATGACATGGCTTCTAATATCCTTTTCCATTCTACAGCCCTGGTTCTGTGAGAGAGGGCAGTAGTTAGAGCATTGAACTATGACTGAAAAGCCTAAGGTTCAAATTTCCTCATATATAAAATGGAGAGACTAATAATAGTGCCAGCCTTCCAGGTCCCGTGAGAATCCAATAAGATGATGTATATATAGCCCTTTCCACCCTGTAGAACACCATATAAATACAAGTTATTATTATTGTTCTGATCAACTGAAATAATAGATGTCACTTTAATATTCTGCACTGGGTCATCCTTCAGGCAGAATCAGACATTAACTTCAGCCAGACTCAGAGTGAATTTCTCTTTTGAAATTAAATTCAGATTATTCCTTTGTTCTATGGCTCGATCATGAAGAGAGATGGTAAATAGAGGGTCCCTAAAGCAGGAGCAGAGGCTGTCTTCCCCTGAGTTTATCTCTTCCCTGCTCCCTTAGCTGAGTTTTAAAGATATTTGGTCCTACGTAGGACTCTCTCCAGTGATGTCGGCCATTCCTCAGAAGGGTCTTTACCACATGGGTCAGCCTCTTCTGGATTCTCTTCATTTTGTCAGTGTCTTTCCTAAAATATGAAATACAGTATTCAGCTTAATATATGTTTATTAAATTCATACATGTGCAAAGTACTGAAGATACAAAGGCATGAGCACCAGCCTAAGCAAAGGCACAGAGATGGGAAATGGGATTGGACTCAGTACTCCACGTGTGACTTGACCAGAGCAAAATTTGGAAAGATTTGATTCTACTCTGCCCCAGATACAGGGCCTTTCTTAATGCCACCCATGATCATGTGGCTTTTTTATTCATTTTTAACTTCTAGTCCATTATAACTCTCAAAACTCTCCCTCCATGCTTCCCCTAACCTATATTGGTGAAATGGATTTTTTGAGCTCGTTTGTTCTCTATCCACTGTATTATTGTCTGTCTAGCCCATACCTCTTCAGCTTGTTCACAAGGATGGCACTGAGAGTTTTCTGAGTGCTTTGGCTAAATCTAATCGATGGTGTTGATGGCATTCCTATGATCTATTAAAGTAATAACTCTTTTATAAAAAGGTCAATCCCTTTCCAATGAGGTCACTCATTCCACTTCCCCTTCTAAATGTTCTTAACGCATCCATTGGATCCTATGTTCTAAAATCTCACCTGCCTTTGTAGGATAGTCAAGAGGAAGCACCTTGAGTACTGTCAATGAGGTTCTTTTGTTGTTTTTTAAATTTGGAATTGGAGGAACCCACTTGGGTCTCCAGCTTTGCTACTTAATTACTTGTGTAACTGGACCTCAGTTCCTCAGTTGTAAAATGAGAAAGGTGAACTAGTCGATCTCTGAGATCAGTTCCAAAGCTATGGTCCTGTGTTCCTGTGAAGGAAAAACTCCACAGTTGTGGGAATATTAACTGTTAACATTTGGTCAGAAGCAAGCGCAGGTAAAATGGCATTTCCTCAAATGAGACCGGCTGCTGTCCATGGTTCTGAATGAGTTGGGCACTCCCTGTCCCCCATGCCCGTGTTTTGATCCCTGTTGGTCACCAGTGAACAAGCAGTCTTTTAAAGTCCCTGGACTTTTGCTCTTGGGGTGTGTGTGTGTGTGTGTGTGTGTGTGTAACTTGGTGAAGAGAATGCCAGGCTCAGAATCAGCAAGGCCTGGATTTAAATCTCACCCCTCACATTTGATTGCTATGTGACCCTGGACAAATAAGTTAACCTTTCTTCTTTAGCTTCCTCTTTTGTTTAATGTATTATCATATTATAATAGCATCTGTTTGGTTGTTGATAGGATCAAAGATATCATATATTGCAAATCTTCAAACAATATCAGTTGTTGATATGACCAAAGATCCAGAGCTAGAAGGGACTCAAGAGTTATTTCTGGCCTCACCTTTTAATATTACAGATAAGGAAACTGAGGCCATGGAAATTACATTGATATGTCCAAAAATAATTATCAGAGGCAAAATTCTAACCAGAAGTTCTTTTTCCAGAGCCAAGAGTCTTTCTACTGTAGGATGCTGCGTCCCTTCAAGTTATTGTTGTTGTTGTTTGTTGTTATCATTATTATTATTGCGATGATGTTGACCAACATTGGGAATATTGGTCTCCCCATCTTCTTATTCTTTTGTCTTCCCCAGGGGCGACTGATTCTCTCCAACAAAATGGCCCGAACCATTGGCTTTTTCTATACACTGTTCCTGCATTGCCTGGTCTTCTTGGTAAGTGGATTGAGGAAGGAACTAGCAGCCTGTGGAGTCACCAGGAGGAAGAGGTGGGAGGTGGGAGGTGGGAAGAAGAAGACTTCACTGGGGAAGATTTTCTGCTAAGATGCTTTGATGTTGTAGGAGATGGCTTAGAAAACTCAAGCCTCAAAGCTTCCATCATGGGTCCAGGATTCAAAAAGTCTGCAGCTAAAAACATTTGGTTGCCAGCTATTCATTCCCCTTTCCTTGAGGCCTGGGTGGAGGCTCCCATCTTGTGGATACTGGGAAGAGCCAGAAAGGCCACAGTCCGACTTTGGGGCTACGATGCTAACCCTCTATGGTGTCATCGAGCCTCTATCCCAGCCACTCAGGAGCTCCTCTTTGAAATGCCCTGGAGCTCACTCCCTGCAACCAACCCATTACCCCTGTTCTCTCCAGAAGTGCCCCAACACTCCCCATTGCACTGCCCTCAACAGGAGTGATTCTCCACATTGTTAAGCTGTGGGCAACGTAGTTCCCTGGGGAGAAGCCTGGCTCTGCAGGCAAAAGAGCTGGCTCTGATCCCATCTCTGAGACTTGCTGCCCCTAGGACCTTGGGCTTATCACTTAAGTCACCTTGAGCTTCAGTTTCCCATCTATAAAATGAGGGGATGGAATTAGTTGGCCCTTGAGGACCTGTCCAGTTTCAACTTTAGGATCCTATGATCAGAGAAGCGGGCAGTGATCAAGCAAAGGTGAGATAAGACTATCACGGAGCTAATCGTGCCTTTCAACCACCAGGTGCTGTACAAGACGGCATGGAGTGAGAGTGTGGAGAGAGACTGTGCAGCCTACTGTGCTAAGAAGTATGTATGATGCAGGAGCTTGCCATTCACATTTCTCTTTTAAAGAAACCAAAAGAAAAAAAGATGGAAGGAAGGAAAGAAGGAAGGAAAGAAGGAAGGAAGGAAGGAAGGAAGGAAGGAAGGAAGGAAGGAAGGAAGGAAGGAAGGAAGGAAGGAAGAAAGGAAGAAAGAAAGAAAGAAAGAAAGAAAGAAAGAAAGAAAGAAAGAAAGAAAGAAAGAAAGAAAGAAAGAAAGAAAGAAAGAAAGAAAGAAAGAAAGAAAGAAAGAAAGAAAGAAAGAAAGAAAGAAAGAAAGAAAGAGAGGAAGGAAGGAGAAAAAAAGAAGGAAGAAAGGAAGGAAGGAAAGGAAGGGGGAAGGAAGGAGGGAGGGAGGAAGGAAGAAAGAAAGAAAAAAAAAAGAAAGAAAGAAGGAAAGAAAGAAAGGAAGAAAAAAGAAAGAGAAAAAATTTTAAAAGACCAAGACTGTAAAAAAAGAGAAAGAAGAAAAATAGAGAAAGAAAGATCCCATTACATGCGCACTAATCACACCTGGCTCAGCATCACACTTACCTTTCCAAAATTTCACTAAAAGAAAGGGGAGAGGATGTTATATGAAGTTCTCTCTGTTCATGAAAGATGTTTCCATTTATTTTATTAATTAGCTGTTGATAAAGATGATAAGAATGGGGGTGATGAGGAAACAAAGCTCTCACCCATCATGAGTTTCTAGCTCCTTTGGAGATATTCTCTCTCCTCTGTCTCATTCTCTCCTCCTCCCTCTCCCTCTCCTCCCTCTCTCTCTCCTCCCTCCCTCCCTCCCTCCCTTCCTCCTCCTCCTCCTCCTCCTCCTCCTCCTTCTCCTCCTCCTTCTCCTCCTCCTCCTCCTTCTCCTCCTCCTTCTCTCTCTCTCTCTCCTCCTCCTCTCTCTCTCTCTCTCTCTCTCTCTCTCTCTCTCTCTCTCTCTCTCTCTCTCTCTCTCTCTCTCTCTCTCTCTCTCTCTCTCATCTCTCATTCTCCCTGTATCTCTGTCTCTCTCTCTCCCTCCATATCTCTCACTCTCTCTCTCTCCCCCATCCCTTGTTTGATGGTTTTCCTTATTCTTTGCAGATATGCCGACCACTTGCACAAGTTTCATGAGAACGGAAACAATGGGGACATGTGGCAGTGATGGGGAAGGGTTTCCCTCCCCCGGTGCCAAGTGGCCGGACCAGCTTCTCCACACCCTCCCCTCAGTTGCATGTGCAGCTTCTCCCATGCATGGCCTTCCTGGCTTAGGCTCCCAGCCCTCCCCTCCCCTGACTCCCCCCACCCCAAGCTCCTCCTGCCCTAGAGTTTCAGGACAATCTCAGGCCCTTCTCCTTCCTCCGAGACTGGCAGCTTCTGGTCCAGGATGTCCCAGACCCGGCCCCCTAGCTGGCCTGGGGCTCCTCTTTAGCTAGCACTGGCCCTGGTAGTGAAGATCTGAGGGCTAAGCCCCGGGTGTTTGGGGGCACCCGTCCTCCCACCAGGACCTTGCCCCCACGACCACAAGATGGACCCCTTGAGGGCCTCAGCCATGCCGAACAGGGGCTTCACTTGAGCCTGGGCTGACCTTTAGCCCCAGCAGCCTGCAGAAGGAGCTGCTGCCCCAGTAATGCCTTCCTGCCAGCCGGCTGATTAAGTTACTCTTGACTCGGTCTGTGCTTAATCTAATGGACGTTTCCTGGGCCTCTTGAAGGCCCTCATCCAGGGTTAGCCAGGAGCATTCCTGCTCCTCCCTCTAACTCCCCCTGCCTCCCTAACCTGGGCCCAATCAACAGCAGACCAGCGGGCTGGGCCAAGTAGGCAAGGAGGAAGCCCCGGATTCACGAGTCAGAGCAGGAGGCCCAGAGCTCAGACTCCTGCTCCCTTGGCCCATTGGGGCCCTTTGTGAGCGGCCCTCGGGGACTCTGAGAATGCCATGGTCTCTGACCCCAGCAGAAGCCCGCCCAGACAGGAGGCCAGGGGCTCTTTCCCCTTCCTTCCCCGGTTTCCCCTAGTTCCCCTCAGTTAGCTTTGTGCTTTCCTGTTGTCAAGATTTTGGCTTTTAAAGTGAGAAGATGCCCTTGATGGTGATCCCACTGCCGGGAATTAACCGGCCCAGCTCTCTCTGTGTCTCTTTCCATTAAGGGGGCCCACGCCTTCATCCCCCACCTCAGACAGGTGCAGAGCCCGCAATCAGAGCAGAATAGACATCAGGGTCTGTGCTGGGGCTGGGCACAGGAGACCATTCCTGCCCCTGGCATCAATCCCCCTGGCAGACACAGGAGACAAAAAAGAAGTGATCATTATCACGCTGGGAACAGTCAGGGCATCAAACCTGAAAGTTGGTCGGATTTTTTTTTCTTTTTCACTTTGGGAATAATTACATTTGGGTAAAATCAGGTGTGGGTTGTTTCGATCCGGGCCAAAAGGATGCCAGCCTGATTGGGCATCCCCACAGAGCCTTAGAGTTTTAGATCTGCTAGATTAGAATTGCTTCGCTGTTTGCTTCGAGTGCCTCCCCCCGATATTTGGAGAAGTTTGGAATAAAGTTATTCATGCATTCAGACGTATGTGCTGTAATCTGGTCACTTGGATGATGGAGCTCCCTCCACAAGGCCCCGATCTGGACACTTTATTCTTTCCTGCCCGAGCCACCGTGGAGATCCCAAGGAGGGGCAGTGCTGCCCGGGAAGTCCCATGCCCAGGGCACACGGGCCTGGAGACAGAGTTCTAATTCAGCCACTCACCTCTTTGACTTGGGCAAAGCATTTCGCCCCTCGTGGCCCATTTCCTCCCTTCTCCGGCTCTCTTAATGAATTCCAGGCTCCGCCATCTCTGGATGAATGGAGCACTGTCCATTTCCCTGTCACAGAGGAAGGCCGTTAATCCTCAGACCTCCCAGCCAAGCATCTGCATCCCATACCGCACGAATGTTTGTGGTACTCTGCAGAAACGGGCAGCAGCCAGATGTACGCACACCAGAGGCACAAAAGTTTTGCAGAAACGGGGATTTCCAAGTGGGACTAAGGCTCCCCTCCCTGAAGTTTGGGTGTGGAACCAATGGAGCGTTCCTCATGGCCTTGACCAATGGTGAGGATGGCCTTAACGTAGGGTCCCATTTGTGGATCCCAGGTCCTCGCTGTCCGGAGTGTGGTGGCCATAAAAATAGACCCAGTGGACAGTTAGATGAGGCAAGCATGCTTTGTGTTCATCCCAGCTTTTCAAGAAGAGAAAGTGTGGGAGAAGGGGCAGGTAATACTGAGAAGAAAGGCTAAAACAGGGCCAGTTCTTTGATTATTCTTAACTGTGTTTATTTGTGACAAGGAAAAGTTCAACTGGAAATAGGAAAAGTTATAATCCCCATCCCAGAGAGCTAAAGTTACTTGTTCTAAGTCACACAGAGCATAAAGAGCAGACCCAGGTCTCAAATCCAGCTTTTCTCACTGTGCATCTCTTACCGATAGAGTCCCTGCAGGTAAGAATCACCTGTATGGGGCACACAGTAGGTGCTTAATAAATGCTTGCTGCTTGATTGCCACATGCAGTGAGTTGACAGGTATAGCTATGTAAAATAGAGAGGAATATGAGAAACAGGCCAGGATTACGGGCACTTATGTGGAGAGCTGAAAGGAGCATCTAGTTCAATCCCTTATTTTTTACAAATAAGGAAACCGAGGCTAGTAGCAGGGTAGTTTTGTGTCCATTATCAAGGGGATTAATTTGCTCAAGGCCACAAAAGTCATACATGGCAGAGTCGGGATTTGAACTCAGGTTTTCTGCTCTCAGTCTTGCTCTGCAAAATGGCCATGAGTTCAGGCAGACCACCATTTCTCATGCTCTGAACCAAGTCTCCTCCGTTTCACTCCAATTTGCTAAAAGGAACCAGGGACTGACAAAAGCTCTTCCTTTCACAGAGAGGATCTGGGTTTAGGGGAGGAACCAGAGAAGCAATTTGCAACCAAAGGTCACCCAACTGGGTGGTTCAGAGCCAGGCCTGGAAGCCAGGCTGATTTGGGCCCTTTCCCCTACCAAACCCTGCTGCCTCTGGGAAAAGGGAGGGAGAGGGGGAGGAGCCTGTCCCTCTGGCCCCTCTGCCCCCACAGACAGGGCACTGCTCCCCCTCGGACAAGGGTCCTGGGCTCTGTGGTCTTGGGAGTTCCCAGCCTTGTTTTTACCTAGCCATTGGCAACCATGTGCTCACTACAGAGAAAACAGGATCTCCTGATGGTCTACCTAGCCCTGTGCTGCCTGTGCCTGTGCTGCCAGAGGAGCGTGGTATATCCAAAGGAAAGGACCTGAAGCCTTCTGGGCCTCAGCTTCATAATCTGTAAAATGGGAGGCCTTAAGGTCCCATACAGCTCAGGTTCTATGAGCTGGCTAAAGGCACCTACTATGTGCTAGGGAAGAAATAAGGATCCTGCTATCAATGGAGTATGGTATATCCAAGAGAAAGGATTTGAGCCAACTTCTGGGCCTCAGTTTCATAATCTATAAAATGGGAGGCCTTAAGGTCCCATACAGCTCAGGTTCTATGAGCTGGCTAAAGGCACCTACTATGTGCTAGGGAAGAAATAAGGATCCTGCTATCAATGGAGTGTGGTATATCCAAGAGAAAGGATTTGAGCTACCTTCTGGGCCTCAGTTTCATAATCTATAAAATGGGAGGCCTTGAGGGCCCATACAGCTCTGGTTCTATGAGCTGGCTAAAGGCATCTACTATGTACTAGGGGAGAAATAAGAATCCTGCTACCAAAGAGAAAGGACCCGAGCTACCTTCTGGGCCTCCGTTCCTTAATCTGTAAAATGGACCTCTCCCAACTTTATACCTATGGTTCTCTGACCTGGCTCAAGGAAGATGCAAAGAACCCTGGAGTCACAGGAACATAAACCAGATGGATGCTATGATTCACCCTCCCTGCTTCCTCTAACTTGTCTCAACAGATATTTATGTGTGGAGGCTACAAAAATCGAGCCACTTCCTGTCCTCGGAGTGCTTCTAATCATTCCCTTGGGAAGAATGGCCGCTGGCCATGGGGAGAGAAGATGGGCTAGTTGATGGGGGGGGGGGGGGGGGCGCGCCCACAGCAGGTGCAGAAAAAAGGCAGGAGCCTGGAGCTCTCTCCTGCCCCCCCCCCCCCACTGTGTAACTGGGAGAGGGACTGACCTCACCGGGCCATACACACCCCGCTGACTTCATAGTCTTGTTTCAGAGATCAAAGAAGCCATTGCCGGTAGTAAATCTCCAAGCCCTGTGCAAACATGGGGCCTTTATTATTAGGAGCTGAAATCAGTTCCTCCTGACTCAGAAGGACAACTCTTAGGTCTCTGACTCACCCATCCCAGGGGAGGGGGGAGCCTCCTCCCAGCGGCCAGGATTCCTCCTCCCCCTCAGCTGCAAGGACCATGGAGAGCATCATCGGGAGGGCGGGGCCGGAGCACCACGGAGTGGCCACATCTGGGGCCCCCCAGGTCCCAAATCATCTGGCGGTGGTTACTAGTGTTCGGTTCACTTAAGGGTCAGTAAAGAGTTAAGGGGGAGCCAGGAGACTTGGGATCTTAGACAAGGCTCTTTCTTTGTCCCTCTGTGCTCACAGTAAGAGCCCCATCCCTTTCCCCCATAAGGCACTTAGTCCCTCTATGCTCACACATAAGAGCCCGTCCCTCTCCCCCATTTTATTAGTAGTGTATCTCTGATGTCATGAGAATAAAGTACTCTTGGAATGAGACTGACCATTAAAAAGAGGTCAGTACCTATTCTACAACTTAAATTAAAATAAAATATATAAAATATTAAAATATACACGCACACACACACAAAAACACACATATATATATATATATATATATATATATATATATATATATATATATATATATATATATATGTTGGGGGGAACAGGAAGGCACTTCAGAAGTCTCCTAGGTTAACCCCTTAATTTTACAGATAGGAAACTGAGGCAAGATTAAAATTTGGGTCTTCCTGACACTGTTAGTCAATTAAACAATAAGCATGTATTATGCTCCTACTGTGTTCAAGACACTATGATAAAAGTATTGAGACCACAAAGAAAGCTCAGACCTGCTCTCGGGTCTATAGTCAGATGGCCCAGGAGCTGGGACTCCAAGAGGTACCTGGACCACTGAAAGGTTAAGGAACTTGCTGAGAAAGATGGGTCAAAGCTAAGGCTTGAACCCTTGTCCCCATCGCACTGCCTCTTTCTCTGAGAGAAAGTGTGGGAATGCACACAAGTTTCCCTGGGTCTGAATGGAGCCTAGGACCAAGATGAAATCCAGAGCTATTTTTGTCCTCTGAGCCAGGGAGAGAGGAGAGGATTGAGGCAGTGGGAATGAGAATTCTCCTTCCTTGGTGCTCAGAGACCTCCACACACCTGCCCCTCTGTCAGTAACGGGGAGGGCTTTGGTCTACCTGGGGTCGGGGCAACTCTAATCAGCTTTTGTAAGAGTGGCGACACTAGGGAAGCTGTGGCCGTAAAACAGAGACAAGAAGAAAGCTGGCCTGCCCTCCGGGAGTTTACGACATACGCAAAAGAATTCATGGGATTTAAAGAAAAGGAATATGACGGATGGTGTTGGTCAGCTCATTTGGCCACCTAGAATTCTAAGTGTGGGAGCCACAGGGAGCCTCAGACACGGTTTTTAGGCCTCATAGCCACCTCACACCTTTCCAATCAGTGACACTGGCCTCTTGGCCATCTCTCTGCTCCAGCCATTTTTTTCTGCCCCCCAAACCTATAATGTTCTCCCTCCTCCACTCCCACCCCCGACCTCCCCGGCTTCCTCTAAGTTTCACTTAAAATTTCCCTTCTCCAAAGCATCCCAACCCCTCTTATTTCCAGACTCCTCCCTTTTCATTATTTCCATCTAGCATCTTTTGGAATTTGTGAGACTGGACTGCCTTTGCTTAACACATAGTAGGCACTTAATACATGTTTATTGACTGACTGACTCCATGGGATGGAGCACACATGAGGGCCTTTCTCGTCATCCGCTCCCTAGTCTAGGATCCTGAGCTGCTTCTAACTGGCCAGGTTTGTTATGACTCATGAAGGGTTGGAGCTCTGGGTTGACAAAACATTCCCTCCCCCACCCAGCCACCCCCAGAGTGGGGGGAGGGAGCCAAGGGACCACCCAGAGTTTGCTTCCTAATTATAAAGCCCAGCCCTTCAGCCCTAAGGGAGAACACATGTGGCGTACCAGAAGTGGCCCAGGGTCTCCCAGGTGGAGCCCTTGCCACATACAGTGAAGGAAACTGAGGTTCAGTGTCCGGATAACAGTCACATTCTCAGCAGCTGGACTGGAAATTCAACTGAGCTGCCTCCTCCATCAGCGCTCTGGGGAAGGAGGCAGAGCCTTTACACAGAAGCCACACCAGATCCTCTTAGGGTCCTTGGGGCTCACTTCTCCCTTCTGGGTCCTCCATCCTTCAGATGACCAATGACCTCCTGCTCTCTCCAAGGAAAATCTCTGACAACTGGTTCCTGGGGGACAAACCATAAAGCCAGGAGGCAGCAAACCGAGATCTCCTCCCAATTTGGCCAATCACTGGCTTTGGGATCCCAAGCAAGTCCCCTTTCACCCCTGAACTTCCTTTTCCTTTGAAGTAAAATAAAGTGGCTGAAGTCCCCGGTCTCTAAGATCAGTGTTCTCCATTCATCCTGTGCCTCCTGAAGGTTTGCAAAGTGCTTCACATAAGTCATCTCTTTTGAGACTCTCCGAGGCTGACTCAAACCCATTTTGAAGTATGTCATCCAGGATCAGCCTCATTTTTTCAGCTGAAAGAACAGATTCAGAGAAGAGTGAATTATTCAGGTTGATGTAACTAGTACATATCTGCTTCCTGGCTCCATCACACCCCATTGGAGGGTTCCATGTCTTCCCAGGGGTCTTTGTATTTTGGAAAAGGGGGAGGGCAATGTCAAGCTCTGAGGGATGAAGTACACCTTGTACAGCAGTGAAAGCGCTGGATTTGGAGACGGAGGGTGTGGGCTCAAATCCCCTCCTCTGTAAAGTAGGAGGTTTGCTCTAGATGGTCCGTTAGATCCCTTCCTGTTTTAAATCCGGGATTAGCATAAGAGACTTGGACCTTGATCTCTGGGGTCTAAACATGGCTGCTTCCTCCCAAATGGGGAAACCCTGGTTTGCCGAGAAGGCAGGGAGTCCCAGATCCCCAGACCTCCCTGGGTAGAAAGAGCTTTGGGGCACAGTGCAGGGGACAGGGACTGGCACAACAATGAATGGGGAGCAGGGAGGAGGCGATGGGGGCTGGGGAAGAAGGCCAGATGCCAGCCTAGACAATCAGGCCCCAGCTGGGGAGTTCATTGGTTTCCATGGTTACAGGCCAGGCCACCCTGAGAAGAGGGAGAGCATCCTTCTGGCAACATAAGAGAATCACAGAAAGCTTTTCTTTATTAGGACCATTTTCCTACAGCTCGAAGCTCCTTCCATGGACACTCCAGAATGTCATGATCTTTCCTGATGCCAAGAGCTTCACTCCCCAATTCTCACTCTCCTCTGTCCCATTTCTCATTCAGCCTCAGGAGCTGCTGGAGCAGAGACCCCTGGGAAGAATGCTTGCAATATCTAGTACACACAGACCAAAGACCCAGCGAGGGTACATCCCTATGCCCAACCCCCACCTCAGAGAGAATGCTCTGTCTGACATCCCAAGATCCCACTCTGCTGCTGTCCTCTGAGGCAATTCTGAGTACAGCTGGCATCCCACAGAGACTCTGATGCCCCAAGAGAACCCATCACTAACCTTGGACAAGTCACTTGGACTATTTCTTTGTCTGAAAAGAGGATAATAATCACCCCATCCCTTTGCACTCTTCCAGAGAATTATAAAATTATGAATGGGGGGGAGAGCTGTCTATGGGCCTGGAGAGTAAAACACATAAACGTCCAAGAGCTGCTGCTCCTTAATTTCACTCATTCATTCCCCAAGTCTCTATTAATCTATTAACCCTAACCCTAACCCTAACCCTAACCCTAACCCTAACAAGGCTACAGACTGGTGATTCAAAGACAAAATGAAAGAGAATCCTAGAACCTCAAGAGGCTTACATTCTCCTGAGACATCTACACAGAAAAATAAGAACAAAAATAATCTGAGGATGAATGAACAATAATGATTAAGAGCATCAAGAAAAACTTCGCAAGAAGTAAACGTGCTTAGAATTTTACTAGCAATGTCCTTATGGTAGCAAAGATCCATTGAGAGAAATAGGAAGGAGAATAGGAGCCCAGAGGAAATTTACATTGGATTTCAAAGGGAATGGATCATCTTTCTAGAAGGCAGGTGAATGGTAGGCTAAGACTTCAGATGTGACCCTGGGCAAGACATTTAACTTTGCCCCAGTTTCCCTATTTATACAAAATGTTAACAATAGCATCTACCTCCCAAAGTTGTGAGAATCGTGTTTGTAAGCACTTTCTACACATAATAAGTGCTATATAAATGTTTGCTATTATTATTATAAAAGTAGCTTTAGAGAACAAAGCTGATCTCAGAATCAGTCAAGACTGGACTCCTGTCCTACCTCTGATATACAAGCACAGGATATGTAAACTAAGTGCAAAATAAATGCAATAGATATTCTCATCTGCCCTAGCTAATTATTCCCTCCACTCAATTCAAGAAGTATTTGTTAATGACCTATATGAGGCACTGTGCTTGGATTCATATTGACTGTGATCCTGGGCAAGCTATTTAATTTCTCGATTTCCCAGGTATATCTTTCAGACTATAAATTGCAAGCAGTTGCTAATTTATATAAGTAGAAACTGTTTTCTTGCTCAGTTTCCTTTATCAATGAAATCCCAGGCCTTTTCTGAAAAAGAGAAAAGAATAGAAAAGATAAAGTAAGAAGAGAAAGGAAAACGTTAAAAAAAAAAAAAAAAATCCCATAGCATACGACATCTAAAATGAGCCTGGAAAGAAGTGAAGGATTTTAAGAGCAGGAAATAGAAAGTGCAACTCAAGCATTCAGGGCAGCCTGCAAAAAGGCAAGGAAATGAATGACTAGATGAATGAGCATTTATTAAGCACTTACTATGTGCCAAGCACTTAGCTAAGCAAAAATGCCAAAAACAAAGGCAAGTGGGAGATGTGGTGCCAAGTTTGGGGAACAGCAAATGGGCCAGTTTGGCTGGAATCTACAATGTGAAAGGGAATAATGGGTAATGTCTGGCAAAGGAGGTGAGAGCACTAAAGATTGGCAAGTAAGACAGTAGCATGTTCTGAGTTATACTTTGGGAAGGTTATTTTGATAGATCTATGGAGGATGGAGACAGCTGGTTGGATTTGAAGAATGAGCGGAAGATAAAATCAAACATGGCATGATCAAATACAAATTGCTAGGTTTGGGATTTAAAGTCCTTCATAACCCAGCCCCTTCCTCTCCTTCCAGTCTTCTTGCCCCTTAGTCCTCTGATCCAGTGGCAATGGATTCCACAAACAATATCTGGGCTCCAGGCATTTTTTTCTTCCTATTTCCCATGCTTGGAAGGCTCTTTCTCATTTGTTCCCCCTTCTAACCTCCCTGATATCCTTTAACTCCCAATTAAACTCCCACCTTCTACAGGAAGCCTTCCCCAACCCCTCTAAATTTCCATGCCTTCCCTCTGTTCATTATTTCCAATTTATCCTGTACCTAGATGTTGTGTTTATATTTCTTTGCATGTTGTCTCTATGATTAAATTGTAAGTTCCTTCAGGTCAAGCACTACCTTTTACCGTTGCCCAGCACAATGACTTGCATATAGAAAATACTTAATGGTTTAATTGATCGATCGAACCTGGGAGACTGGGAGAATCTTGTTGCCCAAGATAGAAATAGGGAAATTGTGAGGAGGGGGACAGTCTTAGGTGGTAAATATATAAATTCTCTTTTAGATATGTTTATTTTCAAATATCTCAGTCTTTATTATGTATGAGATGCCAAAGATGAAATCACCTGTACTCTCAAATAAGAAAGGGCAATCCTAGGAGAATGAGCAAAAACTCAAAAGGAAGAAGCAGAAATTTGGAGGAAGAGTCCTCTCCCTCCAATTCAAGTGCTCTTATTAATAAGGGTTATAGGGGAAGCTTAAGGACTCTCTTGTCACTACCTTTCCTTTCATCTCAAAGACTTGACTACAGACTTTACTACTTCGTGTTAGAATTTTGAGAGTACCAAGAAGCTAGATGCAAAACCTGCCTCTATTTATGTGACGTTGGGCAAGTCACTTAACCTCCCAAGGCCTCAGTTTCCTCATCTGTAAAATGAAAGGGCTGTTCAACATGGCCTCTGGGCTTTGTTTCAATCTTAGATTTATGATACTATGATTCACAGA